>NC_068565.1:35269565-35570315 GCF_025698545.1 Gossypium raimondii
AAGACATCCACCATTCAGATATTAAGATGCATCTAGCAAATTTGAGCTCCTTTTTGTTTGATCTAGGTCGTAACTCCTTGCTCACTCATGTTCATTAGCTTCTTTAAAAAGGTTGGGATGTTTGATGACTCTTGAATAATATTTGCTAATCTTGAATCAACGCAGCAAAGTCATATACTCCTCTTGTTACACTTCTCGTATCACACTTTCTTAGACTATATTCGGAGAACCGTATTGTTTTCCACTTTATCAAGAAATCCGTATTCCATGACAAGTTTTCTAAGTTAGTAATCGAATGTGAATCAACACCTTTTTTTAGGATGAAATGCTATGCAATCATGATGTCATGCAATCAAACAAAATAAACCCAAGTCAGTATTGCATATAAAGATATAATCCAATATGAAATAATAAGAACACTTATTTAGGAATCCACTAGGGTTTGGTATAGTTCTTCCTAGGGCAAGTTCCTAAAGCTCACTATATGAGGTTTAGTTTCTAGAGTAAGGGTACCCGAACTAGCAGATTCTTCGATCCTCACCCATTTTAGGCTCATATGGATCGAGTTCAGTTTAGGGGGATACATTTCCTTATGGCTGCACGGAGATGAAAATCTCACGAAGACATAGGTACGGATGTATCCCGGAAGCGGTCCACTACCCTGCGCGGAGGTAAAAACCTCACGAAGGACTAGTTTCTCGCTCCCACTTAAAGGGGTAAAACAGACCATGTAATGCAAAATACAAATATAGATCAACCGACTTGGTTCAACCACGGAAATGAACCACGATGAAAACCAATAAATGAGAAAAGAAATCATGATTTAAAAAAAAATTTAATTTTCCACACAAAGACAAAATATAACCAAGTCATGGCTCGACTCTCTAACGTCCCCAGCGGAGTCGCCAAGCTGTCGAAACTACCTTTTTGAAAATAAAAATTTAGTTGTCGACTTAAAAATAACAAAATTGGAGTCGCCACTGATCCTTTATTAAGGTGTGATCGGCTTACCTTAAAAATTATTTTGGTCTACGAATTTTGAGAAAACGAGTTCGGGAGTCGGTTACGTATGAGGAAGGGTTAGCACCCTTGTAACGCCCAAAATCGGTACCAAATTGATTATTTAATGTCTTAGTGTCGATGGCTAAAAAGAATTTAAAACAATTCAAATAATGAAATCTGAAAAGGATAATCAATTGTTCAAGTCATGTAAAGAAATCGAGTCCCAATACGTTAGGGTACAATTTCTCAAAATTCCCGAACTTTGAATATCACTTTGGTTTTATGCGAAAATCTTCATTTTGAGAAGGTAATATGACATACCTAATACATTAGGACACAACAAGTTAAGTTCCCAAAAATGATTTTTTGTACTCATGCATTTTGAATAAAGAATATTCTCGGTTATTTAATATCAACAAAGAAAATCGGAACCCAATACGTTAGGGCTCAATTTCCTCGAAAATCCCAAACTTTGAATATAGCTTTTATTCAAAAAAAACTTTGAATCAAGAGAAAAATGATTTTGATATATTAACAAAACCAAAATATATTTCCCAAAGGGTATGTTGAAAGTCAATGTACGATATGAAACAAATATTTTAATGTAAATCGTGTATATATGTATTTACAATATATATATATATATATATACAAGCGCATACAAGTAAAAATTAAAAATATGTGTATGCATATATTTAACATACATATACAAGTATACATATAAAAAGTAATGGAATATATCAAACAAAAACTAATAAATAAAAAACGTGTATATATGTTTATGAAAATCGTGAAAATAAAATAAAAGTATAAGAGTATGCACATGGGTATATATTTACAAAATAAAAGAAATGTATAAGTATATATAAATATATAAAATATAAAGTATATAAAAGTTAAAATAATAATAAAAAGAACATATATAAAAACGTATGTATATAGGCATATATATATATGAATGTAAAAATTATGGAAATAAAATAATATATATAAAAAGAAGCACACGTATATAAAAGCCTAAAATATATATATTAAATATGCATAGATATGATATATAAAATATACGAATGTATATGTATAGAAAATATGATAATAATAATAATAATAGTAAATAATGTAATAATAATAGTAATGGAAATAATAAATAAAAACAAAATTAAAAACGAATTGTAAGAAAAAAGAAAAACAATAAATGTAATTAAAACGAAATGAAGGACTAAATTGCGATGCGCATTATATGAGGGGGGTCAAAATGGAAATAATTCGCCTCTCTAAAATGCTACACAGGAATAAGGACCAATTTGAACCAAAAATAAAATATGTGGCCCAAATTTTAAAAAACAAAACAGGTTTTAATTGAAACGCATTGCAAAAGGGAGGGACCAATTGCACAAATGGCCCAATTTAACGAAACGAGCGGATCCCTCGGGTCGGATCGGGTCAACGCGCGGATCCTCTTCCCCCAAAACGACGCCGTTTTGAAAATGCTACTTAAACCAAATTTTTTCCTTTAAAATTCTGATAGCCCATTTAAAAAAAAAACTAAATGCTGCCCCTTATTCGCTCTGCTAGGGTTTCTTCAACCCTTTTCTTTGCGCCGCCGTCGTTTAAGAACCCCCCCGGTGGCTTCAATCGCCGTCCTAGCCTCTGATCGAGACGGAGGAAGGAGCAGAACGCGACAAGGCAAGGTCAGTTTCTTTCTTCCCCTTTTCTTTATACTTTCGCATGCACAAAAATAAAATAATATAAAAAACAAAAAACAACTTCTAATAATCACCTTAAAAACTGAAATTTACTTGGTTCTCTCTTGATTTTTCTGTGTGTTTTTACACTGAATCCCGTTTTACACTGAAAATATTAGCCTTTTATAGCCGAAAATGGAAAAGAAAAATACATCCAAATAAATCTATTCGGTTGTTTGTTGGCCTGATTTTTGCTCTTCTCTTTCGCTTGTTGCAGGTACGTGCTTGAGGAGCAGCATTTGCGGAGGTGTGGCGTCGTGAGAGGAGCGCCAAGAGCGAAGCAGCGATTCTGGCCTTGATTGCTGGTGGCCGCTTAGGGTTTTCTGAGATTTTTTGTTTGGGTTAATGTTTGGGCCATTTTAGGTTTAGTTGGGCTTGATGTATATTTATTTGGGTCAGACATATTTGGGCTTATACCGTAAAAATGGATGAGATTTTATTTTAAATGAGTAGTTTGTTGTTTAATCTAAATATAAGTATTAGTTTTTTTTTATATTTTAAGTAAAAGAGACAAAATACACTTAATTACTTAATACCTTAGTTTTAAATATAAAAAAGAATAGCAATAAATATAATATTGAAACATTGAAGTTTTAAAGGACTGTTTGAATTTTTTTTGAATATGACAACATAAAGTGGATTGAAGAGCGGGAGAAGTCGAATAATTTTTAGGGGGTCAAATGAAATTTTAATTTTTATAGTTTATATCTTTATAATTTTAAAAGATTAAATTGAATTTTTATAATTTTAGAGGAATCAAAGTGAAATTTTACCTTTACTAATTTAAATTTTAAAAAATCTAAAGACCTAATAATAATTTTACATTTTATGGGGCCACTGCCATTCCTAGGTTCGCCTATGTTGAAGAAATCAATTGATGAAATAAAAAATAAAAAATAATGTAATATTGCGTAGATATTATATATATTTAAAAAAATCCTTATCATTGATGCACCGCCCGTCTCGATAGGGCTGTGCATAATTCGGTTAACCTGATTTTTTTCGGTTAACCGACCGAGTTCGGTTAATCGGTCGGTTAACCGAAAAAATTCGGTCGGGGGTCGGTTAATTTTTTTTTATTTTTTCGGTTAACGGTTAAATCGGTTCGAAACCGGTCGGTTAACCGAAAAAAATCGGGTAAACCAAGTTTTGCAGGGTAGGGCCTAAAATAGGTCAAATTAAACCCGGCCCAATTTTTTCTCAAGCTCAACACCGAACTTTTTGGGTAATTTTCGGGTAATTCGGGTAATTTTCAGGTAATTCGGTTAATTCGGTTAATTCAGTTAATTCGGTTAATCGGGTAATTCGGGTAATTTTTAACCCAAAATAAAAAACACATAATTTTCGGTTAATTCGGTTAACCGACCTTATTAACCGAAATTCGGTTCGGTTAATTTTTTTAAGAAAAATTCGGTTTTGTTAACGGTTAAAAATTTTGGAAGGTCGGTTAATTCGGTTATAGTAATTTCGGGTCGGTTAACCGGTCGGTTAACCGAATGAACACCCCTACGTCTCGATCCTCCTTAGCAACTACTGTACTGGGTTCTAGTTTGACTGATCTTGTGGCAGCGACTATTTCCTATTTTTATAAAAGAGTTTACCATCTACAAAAAAAATTAACCTTTTCTTAGAAAAATGATTGGTAGGAGTAAAGTGACAACAACCACTTGCTTAGTTAGGAAAAAGAAAACTTATACTTAATAAACAAAAATAGTAGTATAACTTCATCATTTAAATTTTTATTTCAAGATCCTACAATTTTGAAAAACTATCACTCCCGTTCAACTTTACTATTGTCTTCAAAATACTACTTTTATATATAAGGTTTCATTCACTTAGTATATTTTAAAAGTTTTAAGTAATTTTGTTGATTAAATTAGTGATTGATTTACTTATAACACCATTTCAATACATCATTATAGGGATTTTAAAAGTTCTAAAAAGAAGAAAAAATCAATGAAATTTTCGGCCTTGTATACAAAGTCAAACAATTCAAGCTGCCCAAGCCTAAAAATAAATGGGTCATATTTAAGTAGGTTTGGATCAAGAAGCTTTCATGTGTAAGGATTACAAAAATAAGGTCCTACAAAATGCTAAACCTTGCAATATTGCCCATTTTATTGGGAGGTTATGAAATTGTGTTTTGGACAACAGACTTAAAAAAAGACGAGTTGAGATCTTATATACATTTTTTTTGGGTATTTGCAATGTCCGTTTTTACGGTTCATGTTCGAAATCGTGTTTATTTCAATCAATAATATTGCCTCCAACTTTTGAACTTGTGTTTTTCCTTTGAAAGTGCAATGTGCTTTTCTAATGCATCCAATTATTTGTTAATAGATCTTATATTAAAATTTATATCTATTTAAATTAATATAAATGTGAGCTTCAATTGCTTGAAATTGGTGTGAAAATTCCAATATCACACGAATTTGAAATAATAAGATATTAAGTAGTTTTGATAAATAACAAAATCATGTGACTTTTTACTTAAATTAAGTGATTGTTTTCACTTATTGATGGCTATTGAGACCACCGAATATAAATTTTCTACGCTCTACTTAAATTAATCAGTAGTTTAGAGAAGTAGGGTCGATCCCACAGAGACTGAGATTTCTAATATCATTTTTAGTGTGACTAGATTCCAAAGTCGTAGCAGCTGTTGTGCCCACAACTTGTAACATGTTGAGCTAAAAATAAATTAAAGGGGGTTTTAATTGATTAGGTTAAAAATATAAAAATGAATAGAAGGAAATAATAACTGAATTATAATACCAAAACAAAATTAAATAACTGAAATTAAATTAGGAAATCAAATATGCGAATTCTTAACCTTAGACTCAGAATATTCAAAACTCGAGTCGATCCTTAAAAGTGAAATTTTCTTTCCAAACGATAAGTTGGTTATAGCGATCAAGGACGCCTCAACCGCCAACTCTTCCTTATGCAGTTGATTCCGATACGCCCTGCAAAACAACCCTTGCCAACTATCTAACCGCGTAACACACGTCCGCAATTTAAGATCTCAGCAGCTTTGCGATCTAGAAGAGCTCAATTTGAATTAACGGCCTCAACTGCGTGGGTCGTTTAAATCCGAACACTATCTACTTTAATGGATCCAGCTGGTCTTTTCCCACCTGGACATGCCAATTTGTTCGCAGAAACCAAAATGCGGCAAACGACCGACTCTTTTTCCCAATTGTACGCCAACAACTCCAATCTAATGCGCACTTTTTGAATTGAAATTGAATTAACTTTAAGTGACAATTGTGACTATCCCATATTCCGGAGAGATAATGAATACCGTGTTGTAAGGTTTTTAGTACGGGTTCATTTCTTACGATTCTTGATTGAAATGATAATCGGCCTAAAGCTAAATAGAGATTAGTTGAGCATGCAATTAATCCTACTTGATTGGTTTGTAAGAGTGGATTTTAATGAAAGATAATACGTGAAGAATAGAAGGGACTAAAAGAGCAATTGCACTAAAGTATAAAAGGAAGAAAGAAAAGAGAGAATGTTTGATGCAAGAATATGCAAATTGCTTTCTGAATTCCAGTCTATTTTCATGTCACAATTACTAGCCTTTATATACACCTCTCAAAGAGCCAATTTCATATGATTTTCTCCTAGAATCATGTTCAACAACCATACACAAAATCATATTTTTTTTTCTAAATATAGGATTTTATCAAAGTAGAAAAAAATTTGATATTTTTTATCAACCCAAAAATAATTCTACAACTTTCAATACAATCCCTCATATTGCTTTTTGTTCAAATTTAACTCGATTTTGCTTATTTTTGAACTTCGGCACTCCAATTGTGTCTCTAATAAAATTTAAGCAAGAAATCACCAACTTAGTAGTATTCTATTCAAAAATTGACAAAAATTAGGTACATTAAACACATAAAACTAGCTTTCTATCAAATTCCTCCTACTTAGCCCATGCTTGTCCTCAAGCATGTTGTAGATCCTCATACTAGAAACCATTCAATAATTTTGTTTTGAAATCAAGTCTCATTCAACAGCCATGCGCAATGCAACCAATAAGTTTTTATAAAATTCCAACAATGTGCAAACTCAATCATTTCACTAAATTGAAGCTCAATCAAACTTGCAAAGCAGTTTTTCTTGATCAATTTATTGAACAAGTTTGGGACATAGTCAAATCTTTTTACACGATATGAGATGACAACCCAAGCACCTCACCCCGATTACTCAAATTGACACGTCTCCAAACAGATTAGTTTTCCTTACTCATGGTAGCTCAGTTAGCTGAGTGTTTGCAAATTTTAGTTCGCCACTCGAAACTTTTGACGCGAGGTGAGATGACAACCCAAGCACCTCATTTCTGTTACTCAATTTGGTCGCATTTCTAAAATCTTCACTCATAACTAAGCCATCAACGGAGTAGTATGTATATATATTTTATTATTTTAAGTTTATTCTATATTTTTTCTTTATATTAACATAAAATAAAATGACTAAAATGAGATATGGGTACTTTTATTATGCAAGTTTAAAGAGCTAACAATTTCCATTTATTATTGACTTAGCCACAATATTTTCAATTTTACAAAACACTTGTCAATCAAACTAAGCAATAAGCAATTATTCATGAATCACCCAACCATTTGAATCAACTAAGCATAGGAATTAAAGGCTCAATTTTAAACAAATTAAGGAATAATCTCAGTATAAGAATTAACGCATGCAATGAAGATCAAATAATAGGATGACATGTCCTACAAATCCCCCCTACTTAGCCCACATTGCCCTCAATGTGCAAAAAGCATAAGAAAGAGGAGGGTCAAGTGTACTTCTCATGTATGTTTAATTTGGCGGAGGGTTGGTTCGGGTTGATTTTGGCCGGTTTAGATTGGTTTTGGCCAGTTTGGTTCGGTTCGATTTGGCAGTCCTGAGTGTTTGTTTCAACAAATGACAGCACTGAAGTTTGACAAGACATGCCCACGCCATAATAGAAATTCAATTCTGATTTATTTTCGAATGAAAAACGACAGCCTTAAACATATAACTTGCATCTACGACGTGTTTTGCAAATTTGGCACCTCTACCATTATTCTTAGAAAACAACATACTAAAATAGATTAAGTAATAATCTTATTATTTTTTATTTTTAACATTAATTAAACCGAATTCAAAATTAAATAAATTAAAATAAATAAATATGGGTTGCCTTCTAAAAAGCGCTTTCGTTTAACATTGTTAGCTCGACGACCTAAGAATTTATTCGTTTGGCTGCTTGAGAATTAATTCTTCCACTACGTGCACTTGGAAGTTCTCATAAAAAGGTTTTGCCCTTTGCCCATTGACCTTAAAGCACTTTTCAATTTCCTTGCTCTTAATCTTGAATGCACTATGAGGAAACAATTGAGTAATAACAAAAGGACGTAGCCATTTGGTTCGAAAGTTACCTCTAAAGATCCTTAGTGTGGGATCATAAAGCAACACTTTTTGTCCTATTGAAAATTGTTTACGAGATATTTTTTGATCATGAAACGTCTTGTTATAAGGGCATTCTCATATGCATTATACTGGATATCTTTGAGCTATTGAATATATAATTTTCGATATTCACCTGCGGCGTCCAGATCCATATTACATTGTTTAACATCCCAATATGCCTTGGGTTCCAGCTCTACTAGAAGTTGACATGGTTTACTAAATATGAGTCGGTAATGTGATATGCTTATATGTCCTTTGTAAGTTGTGCGGTATGCCTAAAATGCATCATTTAGTCGTAGGCTTCAGTCCTTCCTATTTGGTTTTACGGTCTTTTTTGAAATTGATTTAATTTCTCGGTTCAAAACTTCTACTTGAGCGTTTGTTTGTTGGTGATAAGCCATGACCACTTGTTGTTTTACCCCATACTTCTTCATAAGTGCATCGATTATCTTATTACAGAAGTGTGTTCCTCGATCATTGGTCAATGCTCTTGGTGTGCCAACCCTAAAAAAAATAGAGTCTTTTTAGAAATTTCATTACAGTTTTAGCATCATTACGACGGGTAGCTTTGGCTTCTACCCATTTAGATACATAATCAACAACAAGCACAATATAAATATTACCAAATGATGAAATAATTGGACCCATGAAATCAATCCCTCATGCATCAAAAATTTCACACATGTATAAGTGAGAGGGGCATTTCATTCATTCAACCCAAATTACACACCTTTCGACATTTTACGCAAGTCTTACAAATAAGTAAGTATCATAAAAATGTGTGGTCAAAATAATCCATTTAAGGACCTTTTGTGCTGTACGTTTAGGGTTAAAATGTCTTCCACAAGCGTAAGAATGACAAAAGGCCAGAATAGATTGTACATTGGTTTTGTGAAACATCGTCTGATTACCTGATCAGAACAGTGTTTCCATAAGTAGGGGTCATCCAAATATAGTACTGTGAATCTCGTTTGATTTTGACCTTTTTTAGATTGTTGTAAGTTAGAAGAGATTATACCTGTAGTGAGTTAATTTACCATATCCGTGTACCATGGGTAAACTGCTTGTGCCAAAAGCAGATTCTCGTTAGAAAAATTGTCCTTTAGTGGTGCATCATCTTTTGAAAGCGGCAATCGGCTTAAGTGGTCTGTTACTAAGTTTTCACCCCCTTTCTTATAACTCTTGTAAAAGCAGAATCCATCTAATAAACCTCGGTTTTGCCTTTTTTTTATCAAATATTTTAAAGTTGCATCGTCAAAGAAAACAATGATTTTAGTTCCCAAAAAATATTATCAAAATTTTTCCAAAGAAAAAACAATAGCTAATAATTCTTTTTCAGTGGTCGAATAGTTTATTTGGGCGGCATCCAAGGTTTTTGAGGCGTAAGAGATGACGTGGGGTTCCTTCGTGATTCTTTGGCCAATGACAACTCTTAGACTGTGATCACTTGCATCATACATGATCTCAAAAGGATAATCCCATTTTGGTGGTTGCACAATAGAAGCTAAAATAAGTTTATGCTTGAGAGTACCGATTGTGTCCTTGCATGCTTGATCAAATTCGAACCCTTTGTCTTTTTGTAAGGCATTATAAGGCGATTATGAAATCGTTGAAAAATTCTCAATAAAACACTTGTAAAAACCTGTATGACCAAGAAAAGAATGAATTTCCCTCATAGACGTGGGGTACAAATATGAGTTAATAACGTCAGTTTTGGCCTTATCAACCGCAGTCTCTTTAGCGGAGATAGCATGACCTAAAATTAATCCCTTATCAACAATAAAATGTCATTTTTCGTAGTTTATAAATAGATTAAATTCTAGGCATATTTCCAAAATCTTAGTGAGGTTTGACAGACATTCACTAAAAGAATTACCATAAACCATGAAGTGATCCATAAATACCTCAATTATTTTCTCGATATAGTTAGAAAATATGCTTACCATACATATCTGAAATGTGGTTGGTGTATTATAGAGTCCAAATGACTTCCGTCTATAGGCGAATGTGCCAAAAGAAAACATGAACATCATCTTCTCTTAGTCTTTCGGTGCCATTGAAATCTGGAAGAAACTTGAATAGCCATCAAGACATCAATAATGAGATTTACTAGTTAAGCGTTCGAGCATTTGGTCAATTAAAGGAAGAGGAAAGTGGTTTTTTTGAGTTAAAGTATTCAACTTCTTATAGTCTATGCAGACTCTTTATCTGTTTTGGACCTGAGTGGGAACCAATTTACCTTAATTACAGTCACACTAGTTTTCTTAGAAACTACATGAACTGGGCTAACCCAGTTACTATATGAAATTGGGCATATCATCTCGGTGTCTAGTAATTTCTGAATTTCCTTTTTCATGACCTCCATAATCAGTGGATTGAGGCGTCTTTGAGCTTCTTTTTGTGAGTTCGTATTTTCCTCTATCGGAATCTTGTGCATACAAGTTGAGGGATTTAAACCTTTGATATTGACAATCGTCCATCTAATTGCCCCTTTGTAGTCCTTCAAGATTTGGATCAAGTTCTCTTCTTCTAGTCTTGGAAGCTTACTTGAAATTATTACCGGTAAAGTGTTTCCTTTGCCCAAGAAGGTGTACTTTAAATGTTTTAGTAATGGTTTGAGCTCCAATTCAGAGGCTTGCAAAATGAAAGGTAAAAGTTTAGTTTGTGAATCAGACAATTCAAAATTTTTACCTAAACTTCTGGAAACTGTGATGCCTCTATGCGAATGACAGCTCTACATATTGGTTCTTTGATTGTCAATAATTTTTCTAATTTTTCCATAGCATTGAAATCTAAACTCCTGCAAAAAAAGTTTGTAATTCATGCTCTTCGTGATATTCAAAATTTAAGTTGTCCAAAGGTTCAATTATATCGACACTAGAGACCTATGGCCTCATAAACATTGAACTTGACCACTTCACTGTCGAATTCCATAGTGAGTGTTTCACTCCAAACATCAATTTTCATTTGTACGATGCTTAAAAATGGTCTTGTGAGTAGAATATCGAAAGAATCTATCAAGTTATCATCCTTCATGACAATGATATAAAAACTTGCAAGAAAGATTAGTTCATTTACTTTGACAAGGACATCTTTTGACACCCTTTCGGATACACAACTAACTTATCCGCTAATTGAATGGTTACTCTTGTTTCTTTCAAAGGCCCGTGTTTATTAATTTATAAATAGATAGAGGCATAACATTAATAGATGCACTTAAATCACACATGACCTTTTTAATACCAACATTACCTATTTTGCAAGATATAACAAACATACCTTGGTCCTTACACTTAGGCAAAATTTTTCTTTGTAAAATCATGGAAACGTTTTCTCCTACACTTACCTTTTCGTTACCTAGGAGCTTCTTGTTGTCAATACATAATTCTTTTAAGAGTTTCACATGGCATGGAACTTGCTTTATCGCATAAAGTAGGGGTATGTTAATTTCAACCTTCCGAAACATCTTTAGAATTTCTTTTTTTTTCTTGTTTCTTTTTACATTTGGCAAGCCTTCCAGGGAATGGGGGTGGTACCGTAAATGGTTTCTGTGGTGCTGGCTCTGTATTAGCTACTGGATCAAGTTTTTGTACTTTCTATCCGGATTCGTGATCATGACTCATACCAAGTGTTGGCTCTAAAATCGTTCTATTTCTTAATGTCATAACACTGGTCTTATGTCGTGGTTTTAGCTCTGTTTGAGATGACAACTTTTCTTGGGATTCCAAATGACTAACTGTAAGCATAAGCTTACTCATTTTCTTATCTAGTTTTTGTAGGTACGTTTTTGTCTTTTGTTAGAACTTTTCAGTACTAACAACTAATCTCTCCACTATGGCCTCAAGAGATATCTTTGGGGGTAAAATTGTTGAGACAAAGGTGGCATTGGCTGATATGGTTGGTTATACCAAGGATTCGATTCATAGCTCATATTTGAGTGATCTCTCCACCCTGCATTGTAAGTATTTTAATATGGATCATAATGCCTTTGAGGTGGCCTTAGTAAGTTCCCAACGACATCTACTTGTGTTGTTATATCCTCATGTAAAATCAGACACAAGTCTGCTGAATGATCACACATGACACAAATCCCATACAATCGAACTGAGTTCGTTTTTCATATAAGTAAATTTTAAACTACATTAGTGAGTTTGTCAATTTTATCTTCTAATGATAAAATACTTAGCCCATGAACCCGTATCGTAGGTTCTATAGTTGGTCAAAATTGTTGGGAATTCGTAGCCATGACTAAAATTAATTCCCTTACTTTTTAAAGAGTCATGTTAACAAGTGCCCCTCCATTGGCAGAATCAATCATTTTCATTTTTATAGGGAGTAACCCCTCATAGAAATATTGAAGAAGTGATTGTTAGTTAGGCCATGTTGTGGGCAGCTTGCACACTTCTTGTACTGTTTCTAGTAGTCATAGAGTGATTCAGTCTCGTTTTGTCATATTTTGATAATATCTCTCTTTAATTCAGCTGACTAAGTTGCTGGAAAGAACTTGTCAAAAATAAGCGAGACATGTCAGACCATGTATTAACTGAACCTAGAGGTAAATAAAACAACCACTCTCTAGCAGAGTCGGCTAAGGAGAAAGGAAAAGCTTGAAGTAAAAATTCAATACTCGGTTACTCCCTGAGGTTTCATGCTTAAGAAAACCATATGAAATTCCTTAAGATGAGTGTGGGGATTCTCATTTTGCAAACCGCAGAAAGTGGGTAATAGATGAATTAACCCTGATTTTAAATCGAATGGTGTTCCTCCTATCGGATAAGTTATGCACAATGGTTGTTGCTCATCTAGTGCCGCAATGAGCTATCGAATGATTTGATTCACCATTTCTTCCAGTTCACTAAGGGTATCGTTAATTTTTTACGTGTAAGACTATATTTACTATTCAAATTCTTTCACTTGAAGTTGTTTTCTGCGTCGAATAGCTTCTATTCGCAGTGATTGAGCTAACTTATAAATTTTTGGTTCAAACTCTAAGGTCCCCGATTCTGTCCTGGTCTTAAGTAAAAGAAACGAAAATTAGAATTATTTTCTAGTTCGTCATGAATGATGCCAAAATTTGATGGTTGTTGAGACCACAAAATATAAATTCCCTATGCTCTAATTGAATTAATTTGTAGTATAGAGAAGCAGGGTCGATCCCACAAGGACTAAGATTTTTAATATCAGTTTTAGCATGACTAGATTCCAAAGTCGTGGCAGCTATCGTGCCAACTATCATGCCTACAACTTGTAATGTGTTGTGTTGAAAATAAATCAAATGGGGGGTTTTAGTTGATTAAGGTTAAAAATATAAAAAATGAATAGAACGAAATAATAACTTAATTATAATTGCAAAATAAAATTAAATAACTTAAATTAAATTAGGCCTTAGACTTGGAATATTCCAGACTTGAGTCTCCTTAAAAGTGAATTTTTCTTTCCAAATGATAAACTGGTTATAGCAATCAAGGACATCTCGATTGCCAACTATTCCTTGTATAGTTGATTCTTGTACGCCTTGCAAACCAACCATTACCGACTATCTAACTGCATAACACGTGTCTGCAAGTTAAGATCTCGGTAGCCTTGCGATCTAAAAGACCCCAACTCGAATTAACGACTCAATCGCATGGGTCGTTAAATCCAATCATTATTTCCCTTGACGGGAGCCAACTGATTATTTCCCACCTAGACATGTCAATTTGTTTGTAGGAACCCAAATGCAACAGACGCCTGACTCTTTTTCCCAACTATATGCCAAACAACTCCAACCTAACACGCGCTTTTTGAATTGAAATTGAATTAACTTTAACGGACGATTGTGAATATCCCATATTCCAAAGAGATAATAAATACTGTGTTGTAAGGTTTTTAGCGCGGGTTCATGTCTCATGTTTCTATGTCAGAATGATAACCAGCCTGAAGCTAAATGGAGATTAGTTGAGTATGAAATTAATCATACTTGATTGGTTTGTAAGAATGGATTTTAATGGAAGATAATCAGTGGAGAAGGGAGGAGACTAAAAGAGCAATTACACCAAAATATAAAAGGAAGAAAGAAATGGCATATTGTTTGACGCAAGAATCTGCAAATTGCTTTCTTAATTCCTCTCTATTTTCATGTCACAATTACAAGCCTTTATATACACCTCTTAAAGGGCCAATTTCACATGATTTTTTCCTAGAATCATGCTCAACAACCATACACAAAATCAAAATTTTTTTTCTATATATAGGATTTTTTCAAAGTAAAAAAAATTTTGATATTTTTTATCAACCCCAAAATAATTCTGCTACTTTTAATTCAGCCCCTCATCTTGCTTTTGTTTCAATTTAGCTCAATTTTGCTTGTTTTTGAACTTCAACACTCCAATTGTGTCTCTAATAAAATTTAAGCAAGAAATCACCAGCTTAGTAGCATTCTATTAAAAAAATTGAAAAAATTTTAGGTATTTTAAACACATAAAATTAACTTACTATCAAATTGGAAACACAAAAATATATAGACTTTTTCAGCACCTTTTGACCCCTAATTCGTGCAGTTTCATAGTAATTTTTGTTGAAATTCTTACTTTAATTATAAAATAATTAATTTACACTTAAATTATTAACATATTTAATTTTAATTATTTTTATAATAAATCTACACAAATTTAGTTTATTTTCAACCGTTTTGCACAAAAGGTGAAAATTGGCTCGAGAGACACCTCGAGGGGCTTGAACCGTTGGGGCAATGTTGTGAAATCAAGTGATCAAGAGCAAGACTAATAATATTTTTAAACCATGGATGGTCAAAAAATACGTATTAAAAATATTTTATAATTAATTTATATCTAAAATTAATTGGGTTAAAAATTAATCATAAGCCTGAAGATGAAAAGAGACCCAATTGTGCTAAGTAAAGAAGACTGATCCACTTAGCAAATGGGGCAGCCCAGACCTTCCAAAGAGCTGACCCAATCAACTGATTTTAGCTGATTTCTACACTTACAAAATAGCCCTTGAAGTTTCCTTAAAATTCTATTCAAACCCCTCCACTTTTCATGTTTTTAAACTTTTACCCCTAGCTTAAAATAACAAGTTTGAGCCATTCAAACTTGCACCATATGTGGCCAGCCAAGGGAAGAGGAGTGGCTGCTATTTATTTTCTATTTTTAACAGCCATTCTCTCCTATAAATACCCCTCTTCCCTTCCTCATTCAACACACCTTTCAATTTCCCACACATCTCTCTCTTTCACTTGCTTTTCTCTCTTCCATTCCCTTCATTATTTTCCTATTTCCCTTGTTGATTTCCCTCTTGGAAAAGAGCCTCTTCCACCTTGGAATAACATCATTCAATTGTTCGTAGAGGCCTTAGTTCAACAGAACAAGTAGAGAAGAAGATGAGCGTACTAGCCTGGCTTCAGAGAAACACTGGACTTGCTTTCTAGTTTCCTTCTCTTTAATTTTCTTGTTTATGTTGTGATTATGAATATGGATAATTGTTGTATTGTTGTTCTTGTTCTAATTAAAATGGCTTAAATTAATTCATGTTAGATTGATTGCATTCTGTCCACTTGAATTATTAAAATCATGTTTGTGTTATTATAGGCCTTAGTGAGTTGTTCAATTAAATAAAATCATGCTTATGTTATACTTGCATTATAAAAAGTAAGGTGACGAATGAATTAATTATTAAAAGTATTGAAATTATAATTAATTGACACAATATTTAATTGGTGCATGTTTAATCTTCTAAGGTAGTGAAGGTTAAATTAGCGACGATATTAAACGGTACATTAGCGTTGCATAACTTGCAAGATTATTGTGAATAAACTGTTTCAATATAGAAATATATTGTTACCTCACTTAATCTTATATGTGCTTATGAAGATTGATTAATTGTTTGAATTGGCATTAAAAAATGTTCAAGAGATTGATTAATTTAGTAAGTATGTATTTGCAGTAGTTAACAAATTACCAAGTTGCCGTGAAAATATTCGTAACAACATGAACATGAATTTAGTAATTCTAAGTTAGTGAATGTAGTCGATCTAACACAATTATGCCATATTGATTAAAACTCCTCTTTTTGAAATCGTGCATTGGAATTTTTACCTTTTATTTTTTACTTAGTTAATTTTTAGTTTTTAAATCACTTCTTCAAAACAAAATATTTTTCCCATCACCAAAGTGCTTGATTTACTTTCATAAATATTTTTCTTTTACAGTACTTGTAGGTACGATAACTCGACATTTACTTGTCACTTTATTACTTGTTGCGATTGTGCACACTTGCACATATTCGTCGTTCCACAAATTTGCCCTACTTAGCCCATGCTTGTCCTCAAGGATGTTGTACATTCCCATACGTGAAACCATATTGTAAGTATAACTGCTGTTTTATTTAATTTTAGTTATTTTTATTTTAATTTCATCTATGTTAAACATGAGTCCGAAGATGTGAGTGAGTCCCCAAAGGGTTCATTATCTACTTGAACTTTTTTTCGTCAACTAAATCGGTACCTGAGTCTAACTCTGTTAAGTTCAGGACAGATGGCGGAATAAGATTGTGACACGTGTCATAAATGATATCATGATGATGTCATAATCTAAAAAATTTAAAATTTTTTCCTTTGACTTTTCTCCCCCAATTTTTTTGTCCTGTAATTAATTTCTATTCATTTTTGTTTTTTCTTTTCTTCCTTCATTCGTTTTTCTTCTTTCTTCTTTTTTCCACAACCCAAGTTGCTGCCTCTGTCGTCGCCGACAGTTTGCCTTCTTTTCGGCCTGAAAACGACACCGAAGTATAACTTTCAAAAGTAAACCCCAGTTTTGACAATAGTATCATCCTCACTAACCCCCAGTTTTCAACGGGGAAACTTCATGACTAACATTCTCTTCTTCCTGTTCATTGATTTCGGGTATGTTCAGTGACCTAAAACTCAAAAAGGTACCAAGTAATACAATAGTGCAAGCCAAAACACGATATGTAATAACCAAAAAGGAAAACAACAAAGAAATTTATGTATACAAAAATATTTAAAAGCAAGCCAAACCAACAAAAAAATGGATGATTACAAACAAAACTATAATATGTTTTAACTAATATCACTATATATTTCCTAACTTCAACTCCAATGTCCATTCTTTCAAGCTCATCTCTCTCTATATAAAAGAATTATGTCTTTTCAATTTCCAATCTATAAAAAAGGAACCAATTACAAACAAAACAAAATATTGAATTCAGAAACAAATTTATCACAAAAGTTATTAAATGGGAACTCACCTTAGAGCTAAAATTAAAAGCAAACAAATGAAGATCAACCTAACAGCAGAAAAGCAACAATTAAGAGCTTTTGAGCGGTAAAATTGCTACAAAAAAAGAGAGAGAAAATTTAAAGCAAAGCTGCAAACTACTCAATGACAAACAAAAAAAAAATTTAAAACTTCCAAGCTATATATCAAAGACCTAATAGTACGCGGAAAAAACCAAAAAAAAATCCCGAGATCCTTGAAGCTAAAGAAACTGAAACTAAAAGGATTTTCAAAGTGGGTTAAACACAATGCAATCGGTGTAGTCTTTAGAAAAAGGAATCCTTTATTTTTTCTTCTTCTTTATGTGTAGTGTTTTATCACTTTCTTTTTGCTTACTTTTGAGAGCTACACTTAGGTGCCATTTCCAGGTCGAAAAGGAGGCGAACTGTTGACGACAACAAAAGTAGCAATTTGGGTTGAGGGAGGAAGAAGAAAGAAGAAGAAGAGGAAGGAAAAAACAAAAAAAGGAAATTAATTACAAGAAAAAAATTAGGGGAGAAAAGTCAAAAGAAAAAATAAATTTTTTTAAATTTTTTTAGATTATAACATTATCATGACTTCATTTATGCCACATGTCACAATTTTATCCAGCCACCTGTCCTGAATTTAACGGAGTTAGACTCAAATACCGATTTAGTTGATGGGAAAAAATTTAAATACCAATATAAAACAGAAAAAAATATAAATTCCAATATAAGAGAAATGAATAAATTTAAGAACTAATTTTATATTTAACACTTTTCTTTTCTTAACTTTCCTCAACCAATCCTTTGCCTTGTTGTGGATGAGTGCATAAACCTACCGGTTCTCGGTGAAAAAATAACACTAGTCACGTATTCGTTTTTATCAAACATTTGTCATGTATTCGGTGGAAAAATATTCCATAATTTCACACACACTTCACAAATAAGTTGACCTTCTGAGAAAATATTAAAAAAAAACAAAAATGGAGGGATTTACCAAAAAAGCCAATTTTTTTTATAAAATTACCGAAATAGGCTGGTTTTTTAATTATTTACCGGACTGGGCCATTTCCCCTAAAATCGCGCCACGTCGGAGCGATGTCAGGGGACGGGGCAGAAGGTCGCGTCCACGTCAGCGCGACCTGCTGACGTGGAAGGAAATCACTCCCTTGAGGGCACGATTTCCTTCCACGCCGCAGTCGCTACCGACGCGGACGCTGATGTGGACGCTGCCACGTGAAAGGCTCAACGGTCAAAAAATTGACCGTTGCCCCCCAACAGTTAAATTTTTTTACTATATAAACCCCCACCCTTTTATTTTCACAAACAAATTCAATATCAATTTCTTTCAAAAATTCTCTCAATTCCTTTCAAAATTTCTCTCAATTCCTTCAATATTTCTATCAATTTCCTTCCAAAATTCTCTCAAACTCTCAAATTCCTTCCAAAATCCTCTCAATTTCCTTCAAAAATCTCCAAATCCATATTAAATTTCTTTTTCCATTAAATTTCATTTTTTAAGAAAATTTTAAAATTTTTATTTTTTAAATAATTTTAAAATTTTAATATTTTCAACAATGGCGGATCATTGATTCGTCTTGATAGGAATCACATATCGGTGAAGCAAATGAACATGGTAAGTATTAAATTTAAATTTTAAAATTTTTAAAGATATTTTTATTTATGTATTTTTAGATATTTATTAATATATTTTTGTTATAAAAGGATGAAGATCGGGTATTGGAATGCAATATTCGAATATGCATGCTCCATTACCGTTAGTAGAGAACTACTCATGAAGCGGGATTTTGGCACGTGGCGTGAAGTAGCCGGGATGCAAGTTGGAGCCGAAACCGATCGGTCGTTGATCGAGAGGTGGAGACCGAGACGCTTACATTTCATCTTCCATGTGGAGAGTGCACTATCACTCTAGAAGATGTCCATCTGCATTTGGGATTGCCGGTGGATGGGCACCCAGTGACCGGGTTTGCCCAATCTAGCAATTGGGAGGCGGTGTGCTACGAGCTTTTGGGCGCCGTTCTGTATTTTGTAACACGCTAACCGAGTGTCGGCCAGGGGTCGTGTATACATCTCGAACACCGGACGGAAGTACATCATTTGGTGACGTAAATTGTACATATAACTCAATATAAGTTGCTCCGCTAGCAAGATGAGTCTGCACCATTGCCTCCAAGCTACGAGCACCTTTTATGTCGAACGAGTCATATGTCACCGGATCAACAGAAGAACAAAATCGATACGTCATTGACTGAACTTTCATTGGCGTGGTTCCGAAGATTTTACGCCTAATTCTTTTACGGAGTTCTGTCAAATCTATGTTTTGGCTAAATGACAGTCGCACCGTATTCTCCGACAAAAAAACAACACTATTCTCGGTGTGGCAAACCTCACCATCGTAGTAAATAACAGCACTAATACGCTCACTCATTTTGAAACTCTAAATTCCCTAACCCTAACCTAAAATGTTTCTGCTCTGAGTTATGCATTCTAAGAAAATTCTCTGCCTAATTTATAGCCTCAGCCCAAACTTGCTACTGTAGCGAAATCGCGTCCACGAGGGCGCGATTTGACACTATTTGCTCAGAAACATCAAAAAAAAATTATTTCCTACATGACTAATCAGAGCGAAATCGCGTCCCACGGTAGCGATTTCACAATTCTTCTCATATAGCATCCCGGTATCGGCGATTTTATACTATTTCCTCGAAAACGCCAAAAAATAATTTCTCACATGACCATCAGAGCGAAATCGCGTCCACGAGGCCACTATTTCACAATTTCTTCTTAAATAGCATCCTAGTAGAAGCGATTTCCCACTATTTAACCGTAAACGTCAACTCGAAAAAAATTTTCCGGACCCTAACTCCTAAAAAGCCCGCACCTAAACCCTAAAAGCCATAAAACCCAAGCGTAAAATCGGGGTCAAAATCGCGTTCCGATCGCGCTAAGTGAGGAGGTCGCGTCAAGTCAATACGACTGCCGACTTGAAGGAAATCGCGCCTCAAGGAGCGATTTCCTTCCACGTCGGCAGTCGCTACCGACGTGACGCCACCTTTTCTCGCCTCGCCCCCGACATCGCTCGACGTGGCGCGATTTTAGGGAAATGGCCCATCCAAGAAATAATTAAAAACCGCCTATTTCGTAATTTTATAAAAAATTGGCTTTTTTGGTAAATCCTCACAAAATGGATAGGTGTCCCACTGTCTTTTAACGGGATAGTTTTTATATATAGGTATATATACACAATTTAATTTTGTATTCTCAATAAAATTAAAAGTTTTTCTAGTATCGTTAGTTAAATTAATTTGATGGATTTTTTATTTAATCGGTTCATAAATTAATTTAATTTTAACTAAATAAATTATTAAAATTGTATAAAAAATTAAAATATAGAGTTCCAACAATTTTGGTATGCTTTAAATTAAATTTAAAATAAAATTAGTAAATAAATGATTTATAGCAGTTTGTGTAATTCTTTTTAATTATTGAGCAGGTCATAATGATTTTTAATGTTTCGCTCATAAATTGTTTGGCAGACATTTTTTATAAAAATTATGCAATATTAAATTCCAGTAGCAACCAGAAAAGAATACGCTGTTGTTTTCTTTTAATCCAGAAAAAAATATGAATTGCAACATGCACAAGGAGAAGAAAAAGTATAGTAATGCTTTCAATAAAAGAAAACAAGAAAAATATCAAGCTATTTGGAAGTTTGTTCATAGATATTTTTCTTTTTCCTGGATAGAAACTGCATTGTATTGTAGGGTTATAGTTCATTGGTTTAAGGGGGTTCATCTTATCTTCCCAAACTTCATCGTCCTAAACACCATCCTTCCACATCTTTCTTCGAACAAACCCAGGAACAAAAATCCATGGCTTCCACTTCAACATCCTTGATACCCTTACGAGGACATGGTCGAAAAGCCAGTTTCTCTTCATCACCAGCAAAAACTGCACTAAAAAAAGCGTTGAGATTTTCATTTTCGTCAAGGTCAAGTGTAGTTATATGCGTTAAATCTTCTAGCGGTGCAGTGAAATATAATGAAGTGGTTGTTGATGAAGAGATGGACAAGATTAGGAGACTTCAAAATGGGTCCGATGTTCGAGGGGTTGCATTGGAAGGCGAAAAGGGTCGAACCGTGGACCTTACCCCACCAGCCGTGGAAGCCATAGCCGAGAGCTTCGGAGAGTGGATTATCAAGGCCTTGCAAAAGGAACGAGGACGTCCAGTGGAAGATGTTACAGTATCACTTGGCAAAGACCCTCGAATATCAGGAGCATCTCTGAGTGTAGCAGTATTTGCAGGCCTTGCTCGAGCTGGTTGCTTGACATTTGACTTGGGCCTTGCTACTACACCAGCTTGTTTTATGAGCACATTGCTGCCACCATTTGCTTACGATGCTTCAATCATGGTAGAGTAAAAAAAGCAGTCTTCACTAAAATCTGTGCTGAAAAAAAATGTTAAAACAACTACAGTAAATTTGTATGTAATTTGTGTTGCAGATGACGGCTTCTCACCTACCCTACACTCGCAATGGTCTGAAATTTTTTACAAAGAAAGGAGGTTTAACTTCGCCGGAAGTGGAAGAGATATGTGACAAAGCTGCTCATAAGTACGCCAACAGGCTCACAAAAGTGTCGACCATGCTTAACTCTCCTCCGAAAAAGGTTGACTTCATGAGGGCTTACGCAAAGCACCTACGGGACATTATCAAGGAGAGAGTGAACCATCCTATTCATTATGATACTCCACTCAAAGGATTCCAGGTTTTATCTCTATCTTTTGGTGTGCTTGCTATTTGTTTTTCACGTACTTTTCTACGTTAAATATTGCATTTTACCTTGGAACTCTATTCGGTTCTCACTCTTTCTTTTTGCATCCAATTAGAAATAGTAGGAAACTTCAAATATAAATCATATGGTGCTTGTTAGGCTGTTGGCTTATCGAAAAGGGAAAATGATTTATTTTACCTCTAATTTTACAAAATAAGTTATTTTAGTTATTTATTTAATTCTTTTATCTCTTTTAACTCTTAATTTTGTATTGTTTGTCAAATTTCTTTAAAATATATGGAAAATTTAACGTGTGTCCACTTTGCTAACGTGATTTAAAATTTTAAAATTCAAAAAATTATTTTAAAAATTAAATACTATTAAAATTATTAAAAAGTATAAAATTATAATAAAATATTTTTAATTTTAAAAATAATCAATTGCTGATGTGGATGCCATATATTAACTTTTGATCTATTTTGGGTGATTTGATAAATAATATAAGTTTAATGAGACAAAAAGTTAAATGAAGGACTAAAATGATTTTTTTGTAAAATAGAAGGTCAAAAAAGTCATTGTCTATCCAAAAACAGGCCAAGTTTTCGTGTGGTCAAGAATTCTTCTAGTAAGAGGGCCATATCTGTGGAGATCAGGCTAAGGGCTTAGTTTGCTGAAGATCCTAGCCCACGTAACACAGTGGCAATATATTTATGCATCGTTACAAGCTAATTAATTGCCTTGACATTACACCTGATTGCAGATAATTGTAAACGCTGGAAATGGATCAGGAGGTTTCTTCACATGGGATGTGTTAGACCAGCTTGGCGCAGATACATTTGGTTCTCTACATCTCAACCCTGACGGGATGTTCCCCAATCACATCCCCAATCCCGAAGACAAAACTGCAATGGCATTAACCCGAGCCGCTGTGCTAGAAAACACAGCTGATCTCGGCATTGTTTTCGACACTGACGTAGACCGCAGCGGTGTGGTCGACAACAATGGAAATCCCATCAATGGTGACAAGCTTATAGCCCTCATGTCCGCCGTTGTTTTGAAAGAACATCCCGGTACCACCATTGTTACTGATGCTCGTACAAGTATGGAACTTACAAGGTTTATCACTGATAGAGGCGGCCATCATTGCTTGTATCGTGTCGGTTACCGGAATGTTATCGATAAGGGGGTTCACTTGAACCAGGATGGCGTTGAAACACATCTCATGATGGAAACTTCAGGACATGGTGCACTCAAAGAGAACTATTTCCTGGACGATGGTCGGAAACACACCTCTTGTTTCTTAATGATCTTTTTTTAATTCTTTTCCAGGGTTGAATTAATCTAAGGTTTTGATTTTCAATTCCTTTAGGGGCTTACATGGTAGTGAAAATCATCATTGAAATGGTACGCATGAGGCTTGAGGGATCAGATGAAGGAATAGGTAGTCTAATAAAAGATCTTGAAGAGCCATTGGAGTCCATAGAGCTTAGGATGAATATCATCTCCGAGCCTAAATATGCAAAGGCAAGAGGTAGAGAGGTGATTGAAGCATTTCGGTCCTACATTGAGGTATCATACATCTCGTAAAATGAGAAGAAATTAATAAATAAATGAACAAAACTGAACTTCATCTGCTAATATATAATTGCTTGCAGGAAGGTCAGCTTAAAGGATGGGAATTAGACGCTTGTGGAGATTGCTGGGTAAGCGAAGGTTGTCTTGTCGACTCGAACGACAGTCCAGCTGCCATTGATGCTCACATGTACAGGTACTACAAAACATCTCTATCAGATTCTTAGCATTTACAAACAATTGTTTCAACCGAAGTTGTGTTTTGATGTCTATAGGGCTAAAGTTTCAAATGAAAAAAATGAAGAGATTGGTTGGGTACACATAAGGCAGAGTATCCACAACCCAAATATTGCTATAAACATGCAATCATCGGTTCCGGGAGGCTGTCAACTAATGACAAAAGTTTTCAGAGACAAGTAAGGCAAATTAATTAACCAAAATATCTACTGTGTTGAATTTTGCTTTCTCTGTGATTAATATTGTTGATGACCTTGAGAATTTCCAGGTTTCTCTTGGCAAGTGGAATGGGCAAAACCCTTGACTTTTCTCAGGTCGACAAGTATGCCAGACTGGGGAAAATGGGCTAAGCAATGATTCAATTACATAAATTGTATATATAGCATATGGGAACATCCAAGGAAATTGTACCCTGTCTGTGTATTGTGTGACATATACAGAGGTTGTATTTCAATGTATAGTGAAGACTGTATACTATACTATTGCTGTTTCCTCATTTTGGAAATTAGAAGAAAAAAATTACTATTAACTTATGATATGAGGAGATTGCTCACTTCTTCCTCCTATTTAGTGGTGAAACTCTGAAAATTATTTCACACAGCGTTGTTTATTTTCATGAGTATTCAATATTATGGATGTTTTTGTTTCAAAAAATTATTAGGGTTATTTTGATAATTAAATAAAAATTAATTTCATTTAAAGAGATTCATGCATTAAATGAATTTATTTACTAAATAAAATGATTTAAATGAAAACCTATATCGTCATAGTTAAAAATAATGGAATCATAAAAGCACTTGCACTTTTTAATAAAAGATTGCATATTAATATAATGTTTATTATTTTTATATAAATATTTAAATGATACAAAAATACAATGTCTCAAGCCTATCATTTTATTTAAAATTTAATTTTAATGAAATTTTGTATAAATATAATTTAAATAATAATTTTATTATTATAATTATTTTATCGAGCTTCTGTACTAAAAAGTTTATTTTAAGATATATTTATCCTAATGATTAAATTACAATTTCTAGTATTTTAAATTGATTAATTTTTTTAAATTTTAATATTTAAAACTTTTCATCTAAACCCAAGAGTTAACTATACCAGGGTTTCAAAATTATGGGTCAAATTCTAAATGGATTCTAAAGTTCAAATGTTTTAATTAATTTCTCAAATTATGAATCAAATTTGAATTAGTATCATTTAAAATTTATTGATCAATTTTACCCATAATTTAAGATAATTAATCCTAATTTTAACTTTTTAGAATTCAATATTGTCTCGGGTCTAATACTATTTTATTTGTGAGACTATCGAGACAAGGTTTAACACAAATAGGAGTGTGTAAAATAAATTCTAAATCGAAAAATCAAGTGAATCGAATAAAAATTCCAATTTTTTGGTTTATTCAGTTTTTAATTTAATTAATTTTTTGTTTGGCTTAATTGGTTTATTCAATTAGTTTTTGATTTTGACATTTTAAATCGAAACTGATTAAATAGATTAATGCCATAATCCATTTACTTACATAAACCCAAATTTAAATATTAAATCCAAATACCCATTAAATTTTAAAACCCAAACTGATAATTTGAATTTTTTATGATATTCATTTTAATTTTATCATTTAATATATAAAAGAACTCAAATTGATATATATTTGTTAAGAACGGTAAAAGACATGAAAATGGTATGTTGGCCATGTAAGAAAATAAATATTTTTGAGTTTATTAAAATTGTTTGCTTTAATTTTTAATATTTTATAATAAATTTGAAATACAAATAAAAGTAATATAATATACTTAATTGAAGAAAGAAGATAATTATGCAAAAAAAATATAAATATCTCAATTAAAGTTTTTTTTCAATTGAAAAATCTAAAATCACCGAAATTATTATTATTATTATTATTAACAATTTCTTTTAATTTACTCCCGCATTCTCACGCGAATTGTAGCAGCAGAACTATTTAAACTGAGAACATAGGGAAGTGTCTGAATCATGTAAAACTTTATTATTATTATTATTATTTCTTGAGCAAATTGCCCACAAGAATTGATGCCAAACTTTATTTAATTTTCCCACAAATACAAGCATTAGATGCATTAGGCAACGTAAAATATAGAAGGTTGAAGCAAGCATATAACCAAGCAAACACAGGATTAGATAAATGCATAAAGCAGCTGTGACAAGCAGCAGCTTGTTATTTTGTAGACGCTAGTTTAAACAACATTCTAAGCTTGAGCCAGGTAAGCACCGATCAGTTTGATCAGTTGGATTCCCTCATCAAACAGTGACTGTGAAGGTGCAACATCCTCATTCAGCTTTACGTATACTACACTTAACCCTACTTTACATCCCTCCCCTAATGGAGTTGCCTCAAATTTGGCTGTGAAACTGCTGAACTCATTCTTCAGGTCACCTTCTATCAATCCATAACTGACCGAGTGGTTAATCGGATCAACCAAACTCACAATCATCTTTGCAGATTTAGTATCCCCATCTACACCCACAAACGAAAATGAATATGTTATGTAAAGATTATGTGAAAAATTAGAACGTCGATAATGACAATGTATCGCAAAGAAAAAGAGAAAGAAAAATAAAGAACACACGATTTTTACGTAGAAACCCTTTCGGGAAAAATACCACGCGCAGAGGAGAAGATAATTCATTATGTCGAATTCGAATGAATACAAGAGGAGTAGGCTATGTCTATTTATAGGCTTGAAAAACCATATTCTAATAGAAGGAGTGTAGTAAGGTTGAAACACCTTATTCTAATCAATATCAAATAGATGAAGTGTAATAAGGTTGAAAAACCTTATTCTAAAATAAAATAAAAGAAGTATAGTTCTATATGGATTTTATTTTTATTTTATTTTATCACTGTGTTTTATTTTAACAAGGATTCGGGTCACTCAATTCTAACAATCTCCACATTGACACGAATTCTTCAACAAACAAGTTCTTCATCACGAACTTTCAACGAACAAGTTCTCCACCTCTTTCATAAAAACCCCTTAAGGGTTTAACTTCAACAATGAACACCAATCAAGTCTAAGCAATGCTTAAACTTGGTTATGGGAAGTGACTTAGTCATCATATCTGCAGGAATTTCATGAGTACTAATTTTACTCTCAACAATATCACCACGAGCAATAATATCACAAACAAAATGATATCGAACATCAGTGTGCTTTGTTCTCTCATAAAACATTTGATCTTTTGTAAGGAAGATGACACTTTAACTATCATAAAATACTGTACTGATTTGAAGGTCATCATTGAGTTCACTAAAGAGTCCCTTCAACCAAATGACTTCTTTACAAGCCTCAGTAATCGTCATGTACTCAGCTTCAGTGGTAGACAAAGCGACTGTAGTTTGCAAAGTGGCTTTCCAACTGATTGCACAACCTTCAATTGTAAAAACATAACTTGTGAGAGATCTTATTCTATCAAGGTCTCTAGCAAAATTAGCATCAACATACCCAATGACTCCATCTCTAGTTCTTACTATTTGTAAGCAAACATCAGTAGTACCTCATAAGTATCTTAAAATCCACTGAACTACTTTCCAGTGTTCTTTATCGAGTTTCATCATGTATCTGCTAACTGCATTGACTGCATATGATAAATCTGGACATGAACAAACCATAGTATAGATGAGAGATCCCACTGCACTAGAATATGAAACATGTGACATGTACTTAATCTCATCATCTGATTGTGGAGACAAATACGATAAAAGTCTAAAATGGGCTGCTAAAGGAGTACTAATAGGTTTAGCACTCTGTATATTGAATTTGCAAAGAACTTTCTCAATGTACCCCTTCTGACTTAGGTACAATTTACTTGCTTTTCTATCTCTAAGAATCTCCATACCAAGTATCTTCTTTTCTGGTCCCAAATCTTTCATGTCAAATTCTTCACTTACTTGGGTTTTGACATTTATTATCTCTTCTTTATCTTTCGCTACTATCAATAGGTCATCAACATAAAGGAGTAGATACAAAAAAGAACCATCACTGTTTTTCTTAAAGTAAACACAACTATCAAACTACTTCTTTTGAAATCATGAGAAGACATAAAGGAATCAAACTAATTGTACCACTTTCTTGGTGACTGTTTCAGATCGTAAAGGGACTTTTTCAGCAAGCAAACATAGTTTTCTTTTTCTAAGACTATAAAACCCTCTAATTGTTGCATATAAATATCATTCTTAAGTTCTCTATGCAAAAATGCAGTTTTTACATCTAACTGCTCAAGCTCCAAATCATTCATGATCACAATACCAAGCAAAGCTTGAATCAAACTATACTTCACAAGTAAGGAGAACACACCTATGAAATCCACTCCTGAAATTTGACTGTAACCCTTTGTAACAAGCCTTGTTTTATATCTAGGTTCTTCAACTCCTAGAGTCCCTTCTTTCTTTTTAAACACTCATTTACAATGAACAATCTTTTTGCCTTTAGGAAGTTTCACAAGATTCCATGTTCTATTTTTGTGGAGTGATTCTATCTCCTCTTGCATAGCAAACATCCACTTTTCTGAGTCTTTACAGCTAACCGCCTCAAAATACTTAAATGGCTCTTGGTTTGCATCTATATCTTCAGCCACATTTAAAGCATAAGCAACTAGATCATCCTTGGCATACTTTTTTTGAGGTTTAATCTTTCTTCTAGTTACTTTTTTCGCGATAGAGTATTATGGTGAAGAAGCAAATCTATTCTGAATTTTTGTACTGGCTTGAGGAGTCGACTCTGTTGTAGATTCTGGATTAATCTGATGTTCCACTTGCTTTTGATGTTCTCTATTGGAAGAGTCTTTAAGAGATAAGTTAGGTAGCATAGTAGTTTTATAAAAAAACAATATCTTTGCTAATCACACCTTTTCTATTTTCAGGACACCATAACTTATACCCTTTTACACCAGCTTTATAACGAAGAAAAACACATTTAATGGATCTCGGTTCTAATTTTTCATTATCAACATAAGTATATGCAGGACACCCAAAGATCTTTAAATCAGAATAATCAGTAGGACTACCAAACTATACCTTTTGTAGAGTCTTTTTCTCAATGGCAATGGATAGAGATCGGTTGATCAAAAAACATGCAGTAGAGGTTGCTTTGGCCCAAAACGACTTCGGTAAGTTAGCATTCAACAACATACATTAAACTTTCTTCATGATCATTCTGTTCATTCGTTTTGCAACACTATTTTTTTGTGGAGTATGGCGAACTGTCAAGTGTCTCACGATCCCTTCTGACTTGCATAGTTCATTAAACTCATCAGAACATAACTCTAAGCCATTTTTTGTACGAAGGTGTTTTATTTTTTTTCTTGTATGTTTTTCAACCATAATTTTCCAATACTTAAATGCAAAAAACACATCACTTTTTTGCTTTACGAAAAATGCCCAAACTTTTTTGGAAAAATCATCAATAAGTGTTAGCATATAGTTAGCTCCACCTCTCGTAGGCATTTTGGATGGCCCCTATAGGTCAGGATGAATATACACCAACAATCCCTTCGTGTTATGGATTCCTCTGGTGAATCAAACTCTCTTTTGCTTCACAAAAATGCAGTGCTCACAAAACTCCAGTTTGCAAATTCCTTGCTTATCAAGAAGTCATCTTTTACTCAATTCTGCCATGCCATTTTCACTTATATACCTTAGGTGCATATGCCAAAGTCTAGTAACATCATAATCTGATAAGGAAGAGGAAGCGACAGATGCATCACCGGTAACAGTATAACCTTGCAAAACATATAACTTGACAGTCTTTCTCTATCCTTTCATCACAATGAGGGAACATTTGGAAATCTTCAAAACCTCACTTTTAGTTGTGTATTTGTACCCTTTTGAATAAAAAGTACTTAACAAAATTAAAATTCTCTTCAATTTTGGAACATGTTGCACGTCACTAAGTGGTCTGACAACTCCGTCAAACATCTTAACTTTAATCATTCCAACACTTACGATTTTACACGAAACATTATTTCCTATCAAAATAACACCTTCAGACACTATTTCGTAAGTTGTAAACCAATCTCGATTGGGACTCATGTGGAAGGTGCAGCCCAAATCAAGGATCCACTCCTCGCTCACTTTAGAATTGTTGATAGAAGCGACTAAAAATTCACCATCGCTGTAGTCTTCTACAACATCAGCTTCATCAGATTTTTCTGTTTGTTTTCCCTTTTGATTCACAACCCCCCTTTTGATCTTGTTTTACAGTTTATAATAAGCTGATTTAATGTGCCCTTTCTTCTTGCAGAAGTTATAAGTTTTACCTCTATTTGAAGATTTTGATCTACCCTTAGATTTACCGTGAGGATTCCATTCTTGTGTCCTTCCATGACCATCATCAGTATTCTGATATTGTCTCTCACAAATAATGAGACCCTCTCCTTGAAAGTCAGGTTTAACCATAAGATGTTTCATCTTATCATACGAGGTCAAAGAATCATAAACCTTATCAACTATAAGAGACTCGTAGCTATATAAAATCGTGTCACTAAAGGTTGAATAATATGGGGGCAACGAATAAAGTAGAATCAACCCTAGATATTCCTTATCATACTGAACCTCCATGGCCTCCAAGTTTGACAGAATTTCTTTAAACACTGTTTCTTCCTCTAAATGATGAGCATAAAGATGCTGTTTTATATGCAACTTACTGGTTAGAGTTTTCGACATACATATTTGTTCCAGCCTCTTCCATAATACAGCAACGGTCTTCTCCTTCATCACATTCTGCAAAATTTCATTAGACAAATGTAGATGTAACTGTGTTAATACCTTTCGATCTTTATGCCTCTTCTTTTCCTTCATCAATGTCGAAGGCTTCTTATCTATCCCTAGTAGGGCATCCTCTAAGTCCATCTATGCAAGAACTGCCCGTATCTTTATCTTCTACAACGTGAATCAGGTGTTGCAATCCAACAGCGAAATTTCATACTTCAAAGATGCCATTACCATGAATGAGATGAACAACTCGGAAGCTTTGATACCAATTTCTGAAAAATAGCCTGTCAATAATGAAAATGTATTGCAAAGAAAAAAAGAAAAATAAAGAACACATAGATTTTTACATGGAAACCCTTTCGGGAAAAAAACCAGGGGTAGAGGAGAAGATAATCCACTATGTCGAATTCGAATGAATACAAGAGGAGTAGACTATTTCTATTTTTAGTCTTGAAAAACTATATTCTAATAGAAGGATTGTAGTAAGGTTGAAACACCTTATTCTAATCAATATCAAATAGATGAAGTGTAATAAGGTTGAAAAACCTTATTCTAAAATAAAATAAAAGAAGTGTAGTTCTATATGGATTTTACTTTTATTTTATTTTACCGTTGTGTTTTATTTTAACAAGGATCCGGGTCACTCAATTCTAACAGATTAATTTATAACCAGGGAAGTGTAATTTGACTTACCAAGCACGTAACTCCATTGGATGATTGAACCCAAACTTTCCCACACTTCATCTAGCAAATCACATGCTAGAATAACTTCAGGGCCGATGCAAAGTAACTACCTTGGTGAATTGCATATCACTCCATGAAATATTTTAGCTGAAGCATCGATTTCTACGTTAGCCTCCAGTGTGTCTGAACACTAAAATTTTTATATCTGAAGCAAGTTTTCAAGAAACTACTCGAGTTTTAGCAAAAGCTACTCTCTGGGGTCGCATTTATTTATTGAAAGGCCTGAAAAAAACATTGTGCTTGGGGGTGTGATACTCACCGGTACCCGATTCAAATGATTAGTGCATTGGTCACTGCAATATAACAACATTCTTTTGGAAAAAAAATTCTTCGAGGGAGAAACGAGAGATATTTTCTTCCACCACTGATAATTATTTAACTCTTGCATTTCAAACAATTTACATGATACATCAGGTCGCTCTTTTATAGGTATAGATGTAACAACCTATTTTTGGTAAAATCAGAATAGTGATTTTGGGACCACAAAATCGATGTGAAAATATTTATTTTATTATTATTTTAATGCCTACAGTATATTAGTAAGGTTGTATAAAAATTTTGTTAAGAAATTTTAGCGTTTGCATGCCTAATTAAGTAAAAAGGACTAAACCGTAAAAGGTGTAATAGTAGGATTCTATTAGTTAGAGGTATCAAATAGCTATGAAACTTTAAAGTTAGAGGACTTGAATGGTAACTAGACTATTAGTGATGTTATTGGATGTATATGGTTTGGTATTAATGAAATTTTGGTGTTAATTAAAAGTTAAATAAGTAAATTGGTAAATAAAGTTAAAATTAAGTAAAACAAAATCCATTTCCTATTCATTAATCTTCATTATCGAATGTAGAAGGGAAAATAAAACATTTAGAGTTCTTGAGTTTTCGGCAAGCTTTGGTGTGCATGGAAGTGTTATTTTGTTTCATTTTTAATGATTTTTTACGTTTTTGGGATCATTGTAACTTAATCTAGCTAGCCCAGGGACTAGTTTGTAAAACTGTTAAGGGATTAGGGGTATCAAAGTACATCAGTGTTGGTAGTTCTTGTTCTCTTTAGGGTCGTGGCAAGTATAATTGGCTATATAGGTTGTTATGGTACATTAGGATAAAAATACTAAACTATGATATTAGGTACTTTATGAATATTGTAAATAGACATCTTTTAGTACAATAAAAAATGTTTGGAATTGATCACTTATGGTTTGTTTTGGCTTGTGAATGATTGAAGTTCTATACTAGAAATGGATCAAAGTTTACATGTTTTAGTTGTTGTGTTTGACATGTATATATGTAGTATTATGGTTGGTGAACTTTTGGCATTTTGATGCTTAAATGGCTGGTGTTGAAATGGTCAAGTAATGGTATATTTTGAATGACCAATTTGGTATGTTTGATTATGATTTGGCATATGGTCAATTGTGCTAAGGCTTGGTATGGAAATAGTTAGTTGTGTATGGTTGATTCATGAATAAATATACTTATGTTTAGAGTGACTTAATGATTTATGATTAAGGTGTCTTTTGGAATATTGGTTGTATGGATAAATGACCTATTGAATTAGTTTTATTATGCATGTTTTATGTATGTTTTAAAGCTTGATTGTATGTGCAAATGACTTGTAGGTGTTTACTTCAGTTGGGTGAAAGAAAGGGCTTGATATTGGCATATTTCTTGTCCACACGTCCAAAGACACAGGTGTGTGTCTCAATTGTGTGTGACACACAGCTATGTGACACAGCTTTGTGTCCCCTGTAGGTTTCAAAAGGTTACAAGTTAGGCAGTTACTGGGCCTAACACAGGGCATGGCACACGGGTGTGTGAGGCCATTCTGGAGTTACATGGCCTGGCACACGGGCATGTGGCTTGGCCGTGTGACCCAAGTCAGAGAGTTACATAGGCTGGGACACGACCATGTGACCCCTACAGTGTGAAATTTTCTATCTTTTTTTATGATGTTCTAAATATTTCTGATTTAGTCCTAAATAGTTTCTAAAGTGTTTCTAAACAAGGAAATTAGACTGTAGATGAGTATGAATAAGAATTTGTGCTATTAAGCAAGTATGCTCGTAAGATCGTATCAAATGAGGAGGAAATGTGTATCAGATTTGAAGATCGGTTGAATGATGAGATCCATTTGGCTATAGCAGCATTAAAGTTATGGGAATTTATTGAACTTTTTGAGCGGGATCAAAAGGTTAAAGAGATTTGTAAAAGAAAACGACATTCAGATTCAAGATTTAGAGATTATAACAAGAGAGGGTCATTCAAGCCTGCTCAAATATCTCTATTAAAGAAATTTAAAAATGAAACAAGTCGATTAGCTGATCCTTAAGAGTTTGTTAACAAAGAGAATCGGAGGCAAAGCATTTTTCAGTTAGTCAACTTTCCGCGGCGAGTGCTGGAAGTGTAAGAAATATGGAGAGAATTGTTTCGGTGTGTGATGAATACAATAAAAAGACATTTTGGAGAGTGTTGATCAAAATCGAGAGCTTGTTTCCATTGTGGGTATACTGACCACTTTATTCGTAACTGTCTTAAGAAGCAAAATGATTTCAGGAATTAATCAAATAAGCCTGAAGCAACTTCTCAGAGGGGTAGACAATCTAGAAATGCTAGAAATACTACTCGCAGTCGAGGAAAGAACATCAAGATGAATGAACAGTCTGAAGCGAGAACACTGACTAGAGCTTATGCAATTCGGGCTTGTGAGGAAGTTATGTAGATCATGCCCACTGAAAATTAGGGGTTACGATTTCCCAGCTAGTTTGATGTTGTTACCTTGTGATGAGTTTGATGTAAATCTGGGTATAGACTAGTTGACACTGCATGATGCTATTGTAAACTGTAGAATAAAACATATTATGCTAAAATGTCAAGATGGTAAATAGGTTCGAATTGAGTTAGACAAACTGGATGGTTCATCTAGTATAATCTCTACTATGATGGCACAAAAATATGTTAAAAAGGGTTGTCAAGTATATCTCGCTTGGATAGTTGATTCTAGGGTTTCAGAATTGAAATTAGAACTGGTTTCGGTGGTATGTGAGTTCTCGGATGTGTTTCCAGAGGAGTTACCAGGGCTACCTCTGACCTAGGAAGTTGAGTTTGGTATTGAGTTAGTGTCAGGAACATCTCTGATATCAATAACTCCATATAGAATGACACATACAGAATTGAAACAGTTGGAGGCACAGTTGTAAGAGTTGACAGATAGGGGCTTTGCTCGACCCAACTTTTCTCCTTGGGGTGCTCCTGTTCTATTTGTTAAGAAAAAGAATGGATCTATGCGATTATGTATTGACTATCGACAACTCAACAAAGTTATGACCAAGAACAAGTATCCATTATCACGTATTGATGATCTGTTTGATCAGTTGAAAGGTGCAACAGTGTTCTCAAAGATTGATATTTGTTATGGTTATTATCAGTTGTGAGTTAAAGACTCAGATGTGCAGAAAACCACGTTCAGGACCAGGTACGGACATTATGAATTTCTTGTGATGCTGCTTGGCTTGACTAATGCACCTACAATATTTATGGATTTGATGAACAAAATTTTCAAATCGTACTTAGATAGATTCGTCGTGGTATTCATTGACGATATTTTGATTTATTCACGGGAAGAGTTAGAGCAGGCTAAGAATTTGAGAATTGTTTTACAAACTTTGTGTGAAAAGAAATTATTCGCTAAGTTTAGTGAATGTGAATTTTGGCTTCGGAAAGTCAGTTTTCTAGGACATGTGGTATCAGCAGATGGCATCAGAGTTGATCCGAGCAAAATTTCAGCTGTTGTTGATTGGAAGCCTCCGAGAGATGTATCTAAGGTTAGAATTTTTTTGGGTTCAGCCGGTTATTATCGAAGATTCGTCAAGGGATTTTCGATGATTGCTACACTGTTGACAAGATTATTGTAGAAAGAGGTTAAATTTGAGTGGTCTAAGAAATGTTAGCAAAGTTTCGATCAATTGAAAACATTGTTAACTGAGGCATCAGTGTTAGTTTAGCCAGAGATGGGTAAAGAATTCATGATTTATAGTGATGCATCGTTAAATGGTTTGGGCTATGTTCTGATGCAAGAGGGTAAAGTAATAGTGTATGCTTCTAGATAGTTAAAACCACACGAAAAGAATTATCCAATGCATGATTTAGAGCTTGCTGCGATTGTGTTCGCTTTGAAGATTTGGCGACACCATTTGTACGGTGAAAAATGTCATATCTTCATAGATCATAAAAGCTTGAATTATTTAGTGTCACAGAAAGATTTGAATTTGAGACAGCACAAATGGCTCGAGTTATTAAAAGACTATGATTTCATCCAGGAAAAGCTAATGTTGTTGCTGATGCTTTGAGTAGAAAATCTTTATTTGTTTTGCGAGCGTTAAACACATAGTTGACGTTGATTGATGATGGGTCGATCTTAGCTGAGTTGAAAGCTAGACTAATGTTTTTACAACAGATTTGCGGAGCTCAGAAATGTGATGATGTTTTGATAGCTAAATAGAAACGAATTGAAATGACTCCTGATTTAGACTTTCAGATTGGATCGAATGATAGTTTATACTTCAAAGGTAGAATTTGCATTCCAAAAAATTTAGATCTTGTTAAGAAGATTTTGGAGGAAGCATATAATAGTAGCTTGTCTGTTCATCATGGTAGCAATAAAATGCACGGTAATTTGAAACAAATGTACTGGTGGCAAGGTATGAAATGAGAGATTTCTGAGTTCGTATCAAAATGTTTAATGTGTCAGCAAGATAAAGCTGAACATCAGGTACCTTCTTGTTTGTTACAGCCAGTGATGATTCTGGAGTGGAAATAGGAGCGTGTCACGATGGATTTTGTATCGGAATTTCTTTTATCTCCGAGAAAAAAGATGCAATTTGGGTCATCGTAGATCGTCTGACGAAGTTCACACATTTTATTCCAGTGCGTACAGATTTTTCTCTTGAGAGATTAGCCGAGTTATATGTTACTGAGATTGTTAGATTGCAGGAGGTGCCAGTTTCTATCATTTCCGATAGAGATCCGCGGTTTACTTCACGATTCTAGAGCAAGTTACATGAGGCTATAGGTACTCATTTGTATTTTAGTACTACATTTCATCCTCAGATCGACGATCAATCTAAGCGATTGATAGAAATACTCAAAGAGATGCTTCGATGTTGTGTTTTAGAGTTTGAAGGCAACTGGGAAAGATTTTTACCGTTAGTTGAATTTGCGTACAGCAACAGTTATCAATCGAGTATAAAAATGACACCGTACAAAGCTTTGTATGGTCAAAAGTGTCGAACTCCATTGTATTGGACTGAAATCAGTGAGAAAAAGCTTCACGGAGTTGATTTGATACGAGAAATTGAAGAAAAGGTTACAGTGATTCGAGACAGTTGAACAACCCTTACTTCAATATTATAAAATAAGGTTGGGGATGTTGAACCTTCAACTTGATTCAAGTTTAAAATTGGCAATTTGGAGGGTTTATTGTTAGCTTTTATCAGGTGAATGTAAGGCCCAATATTTTACAAATTTTCCATTCTCTCTCTATATATTTTGCACTAAAAAAAACCACTTTTCAATTTTTCCGATTTTAATATTGAACAAATTGATTCTTTTTTAAAAAATAGAGTAATTTAATTTCTTTTAATTTTGAAAACAAATAATTAAAGATATTTAATCACGATGTTAATGTTTTTCCTTGATTGTACATACGTTTTATTAATATAATAAATTTAGCCCTCAAAATTTACACATTTTGTCCATTTGATCTTGATTTAACAACTTGAGCCCGCAACATTTACACATTCTTTTAATGTGGCATTGCTTTAACAAGTTTAGCCCACAATATTTACACATAATGAACATGAAGGGCTAAATTTGTTATTGTTTTAATTAAAATCATGTACAAGTGACAAAAAATATTAACATCGCGATTAATTATTTTTAGTTACTCACTTTTTAAATTGATAGAGATGAAATTACTCTAATTTTTTAAAGAGATTTATTGGCTACATGTCAAAATTGAGAGGAACGAAAGAAGTGTTTTACCTTTGCAATATTATAAAAAAGTGGTAAAATTATGTTTTAACCTTTATTATTTTGATTTTCTCTTATAAAATTTGTAACCTAATCTAATCAGTATATATTCTATAGTAGGATTTGAAAGTTAAATTGGTAATTTAACTTTTGTGACATTGTTTAATGGTTGTTATTTGGCACCATAAAATTAGTGCCTTATTAAATTCTTATTAATAAGAAAAAATTGATAAATCTTTTATACTAAAGTTAAAATTTTATCAAATATAAGAATAAAAAATTATCAAACATGCAATTTAATAAATAGTTTGTTATTATCATAATTAAAAATATATATTCTAAATCAATAACATAATTAGTGTAAATATAATTATTTTGGAAAGGAAAATAACTTACTTTACCCATACATATAGGTAGACATTTTAGGGTTTGATTTTCAAAGGAAGGTTTCTCTTGGTTAGCAGGATTTAGGATCGGTTTAGATTCCATAGAGCAATTGAATAAGCGTGTAATTATTAAGATAGTAATTATATATATATATTTTAATTACAAAAATTATAATTCAGTAGGCGTGTTTGGTTCATAGAGTGTAATTACATCGTAATTTCCAATTTCATGTTTGGTAGTACAAATTGCTATTACACAATTACGTATTTTATCTTTTTAAAAAGATTAATTACTATAAAAATTATTAGTATGATAATATTAATTTCGAACATATAACAAGAATTAAAACCAAATCATCATATGTATTATGTTAGTCTAAAAAGTAGTTGATAAAATGATTGCCAATAAAAATAACAAGAAGAATAAACATCATATGCAATTTTATCTAATCATTCTAGTGTAAAAAAAAACCCTTTTCTATTTTCATAATTAGCATCAACCTTATAATATTTGAGTTCATAGTCCAAATAATATGCAGCTTTCTAAGTGTGTAGGATGGCAATTGAGGTCCAAGAATACAAGGATGAGTGGGTTGTCAAGCAAGAAGCTCGGTAAGCCAAAAAAGCTGCCAAGTTCGGAACACGCTTGACGTCATGACGAGGAGCTTCTCGTCGTCACGATGACGCGATGAAGAAATGGGAAGAATGGCACAGGGGAAACATCGTGATGAGGAGCACTCCATGTCCTAACGACGCGACAATGGGCAGCCGAATCGAAGTTGAATTCTTTGGATGACACATTTGGGAAATTTCCTTAGATAACACATCTTCCATAATTTGATATGGAAAATTAGGCTTTCCCGGTATACTTAAGGAGCTTATTCTCAAGCAAACTAGTGTATTTTTCATAGTTTTTTTTGTAATTTTTAGATTTTAATTTAAGAATTGTCTCGTTTTTACTCATTTTGTGATCCAATTTGGCCAATGGCGCCATTGGGGGCCCCAACATGTGGTTGAGTGGTGTAGGGATGCGTTAGAGGTTGAAAATGAGCGAAAATGAAACCAAAGGAAACAATATTGCGATATCCATACCTTGGAATTGAGATACCTCCAATAGGATTAAAGATTGGAGACAACCCTTTAGTGGTATCACGATATCCACCTTCAAAGAAGACCCCCAAGGTTTGGAACTGCCTTAGGTATCGCGATATCCTCTTCTGAGTATCTTGACATTAACATTGTGAAGGGGACAAAATTGGACGCAAAAGGTAGTCTTGGTCCACTCGATCCACTAATCACCCAAGGCCTGTGTAGGGGCAATTTTGACAACAAAAATTCATCAACATTCAGCTTAAAACAATCAATTCTGGCTGAGGAGGAGACACACACATTAGTTTAGCTCTTAGCTTTAGTTTCTCTAGGTCTTCTCTTAGTTTTTTTGCTACTTGTTCTTAGTATTCTTAGTGTTAGTTAAGTTAGTTATAACTGAAGATTAGGTTTATTTACACTTTCTGTTCTTATACCTTGGTTGTAAGACATTTCTAGCTTTAGTTTAATGTATTTTAGTTTCTTTTACCTTAAATCAGTTAAGTTTGTTCCGTTTATATTTATTGCTTTAGATTTTCTGGTTGAATGCCTTTAGTTTCATGTTCTTTAAGTTTTCTTGCATAAAAATCTAAACTTTTATATTTTTTCTTAAACTTTACTTTAATGTTTTCTTTGCCTTTCATTTTCATGCCCATTCTCTTTATTTTCAGCATAAACAGCTAAACCTAAAAAGGGGGTTGGTAAATTGAGATGTGGGTAAGTTGATTTTTTTTGGACAATAGACTAAATCGTAATAAATTGGACTAAATTGAATAGACCTAAAAACATAGGAAGCGACTCCCCTAAGGGAATATTTAGACAAGTGAGACCGAGAGGTAATCTTGTTGTGCACCAATTCATTAGTCTCGAAATTAACCAATGAGATCGAGAGATAAATCAAATTAATTCATTTAAGTTGGTAAACTTAAGATCGAGAGATAAATGAATCCACATAGTAATTTAAGCGATTTAAGTCTCTCATCCGAATATCGATGAACCACATTAAAATCAACCAACCACCGTTAGTATTTTATTGATTAATCTCTTTGTTTTGTACTCTTTACAATTTGGTCCCTAGATTAACATAATTAATTTTCTTGCAAAACATTCTTGTTATGATTTGTCATACTATAAAATCATATCAGTAGCCGCTTAAACTCTTTAGTGTGTGATATTTATCACTCAATCGCCATCTCCTTTGGGTTCGATCCTTGGAATACTTTAGTGTTCTATTGTTACACTATAAATATTATAATTGACTTGTACTCTTACAGTAAAACTGCGCTTTAAAATTATTTTATAAAATCATTGGTTTTATGTGCATGTACGAACACTATCAATAGAATATTTTATTTACTGGTACCTAAGTGTATCTTGTGTTGAGTGGTCACCAAGTAGGCTGTTGCCTATATAAGCAACCTTAGGGTTATCGGAATTGTAAGCAAACCTAGGCAGACAATTTTTTTTTCTTTTACTCTTGGACCTAAATTGACATCCTACACACTTAGAAAGCTACAAGTTATTTGGACTATGAACTCAAATAATATTATAAGGTTGATGCTAATTATGTAAATAGAAAAGGGTTTTTTACACTAGAATGATTAGATAAAATTATGTATGATGTTTATTCTTCTTGTTATTTTTATTGGCAAGCATATTTTCATCTACTTTTTAGACTAATATAATACATATGATGATTAGGTTTTAATTATGGTTATTTGTTTAGAAGTTATTTTATCATACTAATAATTTTATAGTAATTAATCTTTTTAAAAATAGAAAATACGTAATTGTGTAATAATAATTTGTAATACCAAACATGAAATTGGAAATTACAATGTAATTACACTCTATCAACCAAACACATCTATAGAATTGTAAATCTAAAATTACAAAAAAAAAATACTACCTTAATACTTACACTTTTATTCAATTGCTCTATGCTATCCAAACCAACCCTAAATCTAGTTAACCAAGAGAAACCTTACTTTGACTATCAAACTTTAAAATGTCTACCTATATGTATTCATAAAATAAGTTCTTTTCCTTTCCAAAAATAATTATATTTACGTTAATTATTTTATTGATTTAGAATATATATTTGTTAATTATGATAATAACAAACTATTTATTAAATTGCTTGTTTGATAAAAAATTATTCTTATATTTGAAAAAATTTTAAATTTAGTATAAAAGATTTATCTTTTTTTTTCTTCTTATTAATATGAATGTAATAAGGCAGTTTCATGGTGCCAAATGACAACCTTTAAACAATGTCACATAAGTTAATTTACCAATTAAAGTTCAATAGTAGACTTTGAATTCGATCAAAATTAATAGCAAATTTTGAGAGTTGATCTTAGTTTGCAAATGTACAATAGGTTACCATAGCCAATGAATCTTCATAAATAAATTGTGCCTCTTCTTAAAAAGTTCTTAGAAATTCTTGTTCTTTTCTTACTTTCTTCATTTTTCTACTTCTGGTGGTGAGAAATTTTATCACGACCATTCACCATGACTATTATTATAGTCCAATTTACTACATCCACGTCAAAGATTATGTCTTTCGAATTTATGACATATTGTTACATTCTCTTCACGGAATGGTTACCTTTCGTGGTTAAAAGCTTTTGTTCAATCATAAGTAAATTTTTTCATGATATTGTCACCGTAGGAGGAGTACATTTGAATAATGAAAAGTTGAATAAGTTCTCTCTTGCAAGGTTCTCATTAGGATATTTTTTCACATAATTTTAGTTGAGAACTTATTCTGAATACTGTAGAGTTACACTCACAGTTTTAAAAAAAATTTGCAACTTCAGGTGCATCTAACCATAATGAGCTTTAGATAGATTTACCTTATTCTATTGCTTATAAGTTGATCTTTCACAGTCAAATATTTCACTTTCAACCCCTTAATGGGGATGATGAAAAAAAATATTACAAAGATGGTCACAATCAATTAATTTATAACAAGAGTAATAAATATAGATCAATAACCCAATCCTTTTTGATTCATATGAAATATAATCTTTTCTCCATTCATAATCCCAATATAATATCCATTATAATGAATATATTTTAAAACTAACGCATTAACCAACACAAATTTTGTATTTTTAGATATTGATATATTAGCTATTCGGAGCTTTCAACTAATTTTGTATTATCACATATTGAAATAATATTTATTTGTTTCAAGACTAAATAAGATACATATTTTTTATCCGTAATGATAGAATTCATTACTACATTCTCATATCCTTCCTCAAAGAATATTAACAGAAACAAAATATTGGGGCATACGCCACATATGTGGCCAATAATCTTTTATATTACATTGATAGCATATGTTATCTTTACCCTTTTAAGAGTTATCTTGAGAACTCTCGTTATTCTCTTATTTAGTACCATGTTGCCACTTTTAGTGGTCTATGATTATATCTTTTATTTTCTTTATGTTTGCATTCACTTTGGGGAATGCAACAAATCTGATAGGACAGGATTCTAAACGCCTCCATTTATTCTTTATTTCATAATCATCATTATAAAACATGCGTGGATCTCAAATCAAAACCTATCTATCATGATTAGTCTCCAATTACAATAAACATGATATAATAAATAAATCATAGTAAAATACACCTGAGATTCTTTAACATCACTGTTATCACCCTGGCTATTATCATGAGCACTGAGTGGTTAAAAGCTCTAATGACTAGCCATAGTGTGCATGCCTAAATTGAAATAGCAGCAACTTTAAGAGGCAATCGACAATAGTAAATTTCAGGATATTTTTGTGACTTATGGAGAAAAATAGTTAAAAGAGAATCATGCTGATAACGTGATATAAAATAAAAAAAGATAGAAAATAAAGAACAAAGAAAATATGAGAGCAAAAGAGAGAGCGTATTTTATTGATCAATTAGAATATTTACAAAGTTTCTCCAAAGTCTCTATTTATAGGCATAAGAAGTATAAATGAAGTAGAGATCTACTTCTAATGACTATTTAAATTTAAAATACATTAAAACTTATCTTGATCTTGATGGGCATCCACTTAATAAGATATTCACAACACATATGATGTTTACTCTTCTTGTTATTTTTATTGGAAATATAACATCCAAAAAACTGGGTTAGAAGAAATGAGGTTTTGAAACCAAGAGTGGTCATCCCTTTATTATGTGTTTAGATCTTGAAAATTTTGACAGGTAAATTGATTTGGATTAGTGGTCAAGTGTGCTAGGTATGTGTGTGAGGTTTTGGGTTCGAATCCTATTTCTGGAAACTTTGTTATTTTACTTAAACCCTTACCCTTGAACGTTTGGCTTACAAGTTAAATTTGGTCAATTGATGTTAAGAATGAGCTTGCTGGTTCAATGATTAAGCTTTTGTATAATCATCGGTCTTGTGTTCGAATCTCTGTGAAAGCAATAGAGAATGTTTTATTTTTGAATTTCATTAAAAGGTAGTTAGTTTTGGTTGGTTATTTAAAGCTTCCAGAAACTTCCGACGCTTTTATTTTCATTTTGTTATTTCTTTTTCTGCGACTTTTTCTGTCATTTTGTTTCCTTTCTTCAGTTTCTTCATTTTGGTTCCTTATTGTCAAGTGACCTTTCTTTTTTATTTTATGTTACATTACACTAATTCTATATGGGGTCTGACTTCTCCTTCAAGTTAATTCATTGGCCGCAAGTTCAATTTAAAAGTTTTGGTGTCGAAAGTTCTTCGACGTAACATTTATTTTGGAACGTTAGTTTTTAGCGATTTGATTGCAAATTAATCGTTTGTTGGGAAATTTCTTATTGTTTAGGGACGATAATTCATCATTGTTTCTCCTGCATCGAGTCCGTATCAGGAGGGTATCAGAAACCCATTCCTCTTCAAATTTTAGTTGTCAGGAAACGAGACTGTCAATGCCACACAGCCGTGTAACTTACTGTTCATGACGGTAGGAGGCACACGGGCTAGACACATGGGCAAACAAATAGGAGGGTGTTGGACCGTGTGGGGGCACAAGAGCCAGCTATCTAGGCCTGTGAAAGCACACGGTCTTGTGGACTAATGTTTGAAAATTTTCCCTCGGGCCACAAGCGTCGTTCGAAATAAACGCAGGCCTACTGTAGGGTCTGTATGATCCAAATTAAACTATATAACCTGATATGTGATGATCTGATGATAAATAACTGATATGTGATGATCTGGTGCTATATTTGAACCTAAGGGAGTATGATCTCTTAGAGCATAATGTGCTATGGTCTAATGTGTGTGAATTATCCAAGTACGATCTGTATTTTATTAAGTTGGTTAGTACTCTCCGCCTTACTTTGCTGATGAAGAATATGCGATATCTGATTATGTTAGATTGATTGTTGTTGCTTCTGGTTTGTAATTTTCTACGTTACACTGTTGTTAAGAATGCACAATATCTGAACATGTTAGATTAATTGTTACTGGTTCTGATTTACAACCGTGCATGTGACTTCATGGAAAATCTGGTATGATTTGTTGAGGTTTGATAAGTCTAACCAAAACATGAACTCTCATGTCTACTGATTCTGTTATTGAATGATAACATGACTTACATGCTCATCACTTCGATTTTCTATATGCATGCCATGACACATTGCATGGGATTTGGGTTGATGTGAGCAAAGAAAGTTCTGGTAGTTTAATGATCTGCATTATCTGGTGGTTTATCCGCATTTCTGTTCTGACAGTTCAACTATAATATAGTGGTTTGACCACGTATATCTGGTCTGGCAGTTTCAACTGCAAATATTCTAGTGGCATTGTCCACAGTTATCTGTTGGTGTGATCTTTGGTATGTAGCGGAATTAGGTAGGATGTTTTCTGATAAATATGCATTCTGATTTGTTTGAAAAATACTACATTCGCATAAACATACGTGCTTTTCTATGCTCTGTTCCATTTTGTTCTGTTCTGTTCTACTCTATTTGGTTCTGTTTCATTTGAATTGTGTTGTTCTGCTCTGTTCTGTTTTGCTTTTTTATATTGTAATACTTCTATTGAAACCTCTATGATACTTTAGATTTGTTCTGTACTGGTTATGCAACTGTCATTAAATGCTTGCGTTACTACGATATATATTACGCTTTGTTTATTTGTATTTTGAGGTTGGTTTTACGCGGTGCTTGGTGACTCACCCTTGTTTTACCTTTATCTGTTCAAGAAAAACATTTCATTTAGGATCGGAGGGATGCGGGAGCTCGGATTGTTTTGCACTGAGATAACTACATTTTAACCCATTGGATTTGTAAACTGTGTTGGACTTGTCTTGTTTTTCTTTTTATAATCTCGTCAGTATTTGATAAGTTCTAAAATAAAAATACAAAATCATCTAAACCGACTAAAATGAATTTCTAGTTTTCAGAGTCAAAACTCTGAAAAGAAGTACGTTTTTAATACGTTGGTATAACTCATCCAGATTCGGCTTAAACTTCTAGGCCGGGTTTGGGGTGTTACATTTAGTAGTGTTAGAGCCAGGTTTGCAAAACTCAGAATGTGGTTTTCAGGTTCAAAACTCTTTTTGAAAAATGTTTGAAGTAAATGAAACTTTTGATTGACTTCAAAATTTGGGGTTTTGAAAAGTGTATATTCAGATTTTGATTATTTTTGAGTCTGTAAATAGAGGATCCAAGACTCTGACGCCGATCTGTGGGCATCTCTACTTTAGCTATGTGAAATGAGCTAACACATACTGTAGTGTTTGGTTACTTTGTTCTAGCTAAAATAATGGAAATTCTGTGGAAACATCTGTTAAAACTTTAGACATAGGATTGTTGATAAACCTAAGTTAATTCATAGAATCTCTGAAACTGTAGATTCGTATAATAAGTATAGGTGGCCTTAACCGTTAGGTGATTCGAGTTAAGTTCTCTTCTCGGGGCAATGAGCCAATATGAGAATTCATGAATCTATAAGGACACTCAAATCTATGAGCAGTAACCAGGAAATGTGGGATGCTGCGGTGCCCGAATTATGTTTAGTGATTCACAAAGGTCAATTAGACCTAATTTGAGTCTGTGGGTTAATGGTCCAAGATTGAGCAACTCCAGATTATAAGAAGATTGTGAGTTCTAGTGATTCAAACTCGCGATAGAAGAATCATTAGCGATTTTCATGATGTGTGCTTGTGATAAATTACAATGGTGAATAAAAAGTTGTTGGAAATATTGATTGTTTTGTATTAAATTTGAGTTGCCCAACGACAACGTGGTGGTCTGTACAATATATATTCTGTGGTTTAGGAACTGATGGGATGGTGGGAATTTCAGGGACGAAAATCTTTTAAGGGGGAGAGAGTTGTAACATCCCAAAAAATTGGTTAGAAGAAATGGGGTTTTGCAACCAAGAGTGGTCATCCCTCGATTATGAGTTTAGATATTGGAAATTTTGACAAGTAAATCGGTTTGATTTAGTGGTCAAGTGTGTTGGGTATGTGTGTGATATTTTGGGTTCAAATCCTATTTCTTAAAATTTTGTTATTTTGCTTAAACCTTTACCCTTGAATGTTTGGCTTATAAGTTAAATTCGGTCAATTGATGTTAAGAATGAGCCTTCTAGTTCAATGGTTAAGCTTTTGTATAATCCTTGGTCTTGTGTTTGAATCCTGACGAAAGCAATAAGGAATGTTTTATTTTTGAATTTCGTTAAAAGGTAGTTAGTTTCATTTGGTTATTTAAAACCTTCTAGAAACTTTTGGCACTTTTATTTTTAGTTTGTTCTTTCTTTTTCTACGACGTTTTCTGTCATTTTGTTTCCGTTCTTCAGTTTCTTCATTTTGGTTCCTTATTGCAATTGACCTTTCTTTTTGTTCTGTTATGTTACATCGGTTATGTATGGGGTTTAACTTCTCCTTCTAGTTAATTTGCTGGCCGGTAAGTTCGATTTAAATAGGAAATGATAAATTAAGGCCAGAAAAGAGAAGATGACATCCTAAGAAGCCTTGGAAATATTAAGAATCCACAACTTCTTTCAATGGCTCTAATTCCCCCTCCAAGAAAAAGATCTTGGCAAGAAAAATCTCGAAGATGATTCCCACAACCTAAAAGATTTTTAAAACAACTTTTAAAAGAAACTAAAGAGCAATTTTTGAAGAAAAACTTAAAGAGAATTATTATTACCTTAAAAAAATTAATTGTTCATCTATAAGGGTGAATGTCCATGCTACTGTTCCTAACCCTAATGGAATGACTAACATGACAACTTATCAAATAAAAAAAACAAAATAATTCTAAGTGTGGACTTTTAATGGGAATTCAGCCGAAGGAATTAAATGGGCTCCTTGGGCTGAATTCTTACATGATGATTGACCTATTAAAATAAAAGTGGACTTATAGTTTAAATATTTTACAATTTGGGCGACTTTGATAATTTGACCTGATATTCAATTAAATTTCTTTCCAAACTTCATGATGGGCTTGTATACTTCTCAATGGGCCATTTTTTCAAGAACTTGGTATTGTGATCCGTTTGCTGTCGAAATTGGCTTGTTTAAGCTCGTACATGAAATCTAATGCGTCTTGACTTCAAAATTTGGTTTCTTGGACCATTATTTCCACGATTTGAAATCTTGATTTTATTGATTCTTGAAATTGTCTGAAACAACAAAATTGGACCAAAATTGGACCACGGTTGTGTGTGTGCATCTAGGGCCTTGGTAATGAAGTTATGGATGATCCCATTTAATCTTGCTCAAATTTGCTTGGCCTTTGATCTCAATATTGGGCCTTGAGAAAATTTCAGCTAATTAAGTTCATCAGCCTGATTTTAGGCCTCGAATCTGAAACATCAAAGGGAGATAAGTCAGAAATATTAAAAGTAGGACTTACATTTTACTTACTGGACAGATTTATTTGATAGGCGTTGTCATTGATCCGCTTGAGTAGTGGAAACACAAAAATATATAGAATTTTTAAGGACCTTTTGAGCTCTAATTCATGCAGTTTTGTAGTAAATTTTTTCAAAATTCACACTTTAATTATGACATAATGTTACTCTTAATAAAGTTTTCATATCATACCATAAAATTTTTAATTGTTTAGGAGAGCTAGACATGCATGAAAGTTTAAGTCTCTAGAATTAAGTTAGTAATTTCTGGAGGTGAAATCTTAGGAGGCATGAAATTCTGAAATTGACTCAGGTAAACTTTTGTTTGGACCGTTTGAGCCTTTCAAGCCAACCTTAACGAATATCTATGTAACGTCCCAAAATTTTAATTTTGGGTATTGTGTTTGTGTGACACAAAATATCTGTTTGCTTTAGTGGTTATGTGTTCTGGGTGTGTTTGAGAGGTCCCAAGTTGAAGCCAGGACTTGGACAAATTTTGGTATTTTTATGAATAACTCCTATCTTTGGTCAGTAGATTTTTAAGTAAAAGTTGGCAAATAATTAACAAAATGGGCCTCCTGGCCTGGTGGATAAGTGGACTGTTGGTGTGAAGGAGGTTCTTTGTTCGAATCTTGGTGTGGGCATTATTTTTGCTCGTGCGTCCAAGAGAGTCTGAGATGGACTAAAAATTTGAGTAGTGGATTTAGTGGGGAGTTTGATGGAGAGAAATAAGGGATTGGGGGTGGTTATCAAATATTCCTCCACCTTCTTACCGTTTTTCTCTTCACTGCTGCCAAATTTCTACTTTCTTTCACCCTTCATCTTCTTGATTTTTCTTTTCCCACTCTGTCTCGTGTCGCTCCACGTTTGTCTGCCATCATTCGATAAGTTTTAGATAAGTGATTTGTCTCTATTTGCTAACTTTCTTCTGAAGTGTTTTGATTATGCTAATTAGGGGAGGATTCAAGGGCTCGTAATCACCAATCGGGGTCTTAGTTTGTGTGGGAATTACTGTTCATCGGTTGAAGGTAAAGTTTAGTCGCTTAAAGGTTAAAACCTCGATACGAGTTTGATTTGGGATCACGTTATGTGAGATTAAATTAGTGTTATTTGTTTAATTATAGGCTTTGGAGTGCTCGTGAACTATTTTAGCATCAAACAAAACCAGGTGCGTACCCGAAACACAGAAAATGGGATTTGGCGAAAAGCCAAAATATTTTGTTGTTTGGACAGCAGCAGTAGGATAACTTTGAAAAATCACCATAAATTGTGGAAATCAAATTAAAGGATTTACAAATTATAGAATTAAATCTTATTAAGTCTAGTTTCCCATGAAGAAACAATGTAGGTAATGTAACTGTAAATCGTGAGATGTAATAAGCTTTGTGAGACAAGGTCAGAATGAATTCGGGTTCCCATATTCTGACTTTGGAAAATCATAAAAAATTGGAGAAAAATAATTAGGGGTTAAAATTTACATATTTAAATTATTAATGAATCAATATTCAATAGAAACAAACGGTCACATCACCCAAAATTTTTACTAAGAGATAATTAATTTTTAGCAAAGAAAGGTTGAAGCTGTCAAACAGCAGAACAAGGGTAAGATTGAAGATTTTATTCTACTTATTGGCAGAACCAAAAATTCTGAAAATTTTATGGTAGAAAGGTATTTTAGTCTATTTTTAAAGACATCGAGTGGACCTTAATTTGGAATTTTGTAGCTCAAGATGTAAATAATTTAGTAATAGTGACTTAAGTAGATAACTTTGAAGGAACATATAAGAAAACATATATGAATAGTTTGGTAGCACGAGTTATATTAAAAATGGACCACACGGCCAAGGCCAATTTGGGCCGAGTGGGCCCACACGGGAAGACCGCGTGGGCGTGTGAGACCAATGTCGATGAATTGATGGCTAAGGTTGCACGGGTCGCCCAAGTCGACTGTGAACCTACTGCAGGGGCGGTAAGGATCACTTAGACCCCTAATTGTACGAACTGACTGTTTGATTTATATATGTGTTGAACATGATGATAGTATACTTGTATACTGAACTGGTTATATGTACTGATGTCCTTAGATAGCATGTCATGACTTGTATGTTGCATTGAATGGGGTTGGGTTAATTATATTTGGAGGAAGTGCACTGAAAGGCTCTTAAGCCTAACATACTGGCAGCTCAGCTGCAAATTACTGTTTTGTGCCACATTCAGTACTACCAGGAGTGTAGGGATGGGTGGGCTGATTTGATCCTTTCATGGAGTGTAGGGTTAGACAGAGATGGTGTTTAGAGGCTAGTTGGGTAGGACTTTGTTACTGAATACTGCATGATTGCTACTGATACTGTGATAGGCTAAACCCTTACTGCATATTTGATACTTTTCTGAGATGGGCCAAGGCCCACACTGTTACTGATACTGAAAAAGGGCTTAGGTTAAGGACTGCTTTAACTGTGCACTGTGATTTGCTATTGTTTGTTTTATATGGTATTACACACTGAGTTTTCGTAAACTCACCCCTTTTGTTTAAATGTGCACAGGTAATCCCCAGATCTAGACGGATCGGTGCAGCGGAGGACTCGGCGGTGACCACGATTTTGGACTTTCATGGTTTTTAACCCATATTTATGATAATTGGTTTTATTTCTATTCTATTTCTATTGGCTAAGTTTTGGGGTTGTAATTGGACTTTCAGATTTTGGTTTTGGGTTTTAATTATCTTTACCTTATGGGTTACAAGTACTATTAGTAGGAAGCCTCAGTTTTTAAAAGAAACAAATGTTTTTCCTAAACGCATAATTGTTTAATGTTTTTTAAAAGCTTCCGCAAAGGAATAGCGTTTTGAAACTATCGATTAAATAAGCAACATAATTTTAGAACTAATAAGATATTAAGATAAGGAATTCAATGGAAATGGTTTTAACGCGTCGACACGGTTTTCAAATACCCTATCATGTAACATCGCTAGATTCGGCCATAATATCTGAGCCGAGTTTGGCGTGTTACATTTAGTGGTATCAGAGCCAAGTTGTAAAACTTGACTGCGGATTATGAGTTTTATAAAAATGAGGCTTTTGAAAAATTGATTGATTTCCAAATGATTTGAAATGTTTTTACAGAGGAAGTCTTACACCGAGTCTCCGGCGTCGATCCTGTAAGTATTCTAAACTGTGATTTGTTTTAAACTGAAACTGTTATGGATAGTATATTCTGAACTGCTATATGTAGTAAATTGTACTGAAAATGCTTTAGTTAGTGTATACTGAAAATTGTAGAGAAACTAGAAACTGTAGTGAGACTACAATTTACGAAAATGAACTTTGAATAACCGATACTATTTTACATAAAACATTTGTTAATAAACACTAGAACTGTAACTGATTTATAAAACTTATAATACCAGATAAATCTGATTAGATATGAGCACACGAGGTATCCGCAGACGGGGTATTAGAGGCCAAGGTAAAGGCCGTAGAGGGGCTCGAGCTGAGTCATCGTCATAGGGTAGCCTGCCAAATTTAGATACGATTGAGACGCTATTGTCGCCTGCTACTGAGACAGGGTCTCAGGATTGCATGGCTGGGGATGATGCATTGTCCTAGGCTATGTTATGGATTTTGGACAGGGTTGCTAGGCCCAATACTGGATTCGGGGGCCGAGGGTCAGTTACAAAACGACTCTGATCCAGTGGAGCTGAGCTCTTCAGGGGTGTCACTATAGTCGCCCTTAATGTGTCCGAGTACTAGATTGAGGCCACGGAGAGGATCATGGATGATCTAGATTGTACCCCTAAACAGAAATTAATGGGTGCAATCTTGCTACTGCGGGACGAGGGTTATCAGTGGTGGTTGACCGTTAAGAAGGCACTCAGCCTGAATGTTTGACGTGAGAGTTCTTTAAGACCACCTTCCAGGGGAAATATGTCGGAGCAATTTATGTGGATGCACGTAGGAGAGAGTTTCTGAATCTTACATAGGGGGATCGATCAGTGGCCGAGTATGAGGCTAAGTTTCTAAGATTGAGCCGCTATGCGCGAGGTACAGTGACATCTGAATATGAGCAATGTGTTCACTTTGAGGATGGCCTCAGAGATAATTTAAGAGTTCTGATAGCCCCGCAGAGGGAGTGAGATCTTTTTGCCCTGGTCGAGAAGGCAAAAATCACCGAGGAGGATATAGAGGTAGTCATGATTGGAGAACGTCGGAACTACTTATCTAATTTGATCTCTATGCTGGTGGCGGATAAGTTGGTTCGTATGGGATATGAGGCATTCTTGGCCTATGTAAGTGTTTCAGATTTTTGGGACTCTACAGTTAAGGAAATCAGAACGGTAAAAGATGTTCTTGAGGAGCTACCGGGTTTACCTCCAAATCGTAAAGTGGAGTTTGGGATAGAGCTCCTTCCTGGTACAGCTCCAGTGTCTATCGCCCCCTACCAAATGGCACCGAAGGAGTTTACGGAGCTTAAGGCTCAGATTTAGGATTTATTGGATCGTGGGTTCATCCGCCCTAGAATGTCTCCGTGGGGAGCACCGGTACTGTTTGTAAAAAAGAAGAATGGATCCATATGGATGTGCATAGACTACCGGCAACTGAACAAGATGACCATTAAGAGAAAGTACCCCCTACCGAGGATAGATGATCTGTTTGACCAGTTTCGAGGAGCTTCGATTTTCTCTAAGATTGACCTCTGATCTGGATATCATCAATTAAGGGTTGAGGAGACTGATGTTCGTTATGGTCGCTACGAGTTCCTAGTGATGCCATTCGGACTGACTAATGCACCAACAACTTTCATGGATTTAATGAATCGAGTGTTCCAGCCTTATCTGGATTGGTTTGTGGTGGTATTCATTGACGATATACTGGTTTACTCGAGGACTGAGGATGAGCATAATGAGCACCTTCGAGTTGTTCTTTAAACTTTGAGGGAAAAACAACTCTATCCTAAATTTAGTAAGTGCGAGTTTTGGCTGCGTAAGGAGACATTACTTGGTCATGTAGTTTCGACTGAGGGGATTCAAGTTGATCCTCAAAAGATTAAGGCTGTGTTGGAGTGGAAGCAGCCTAGGAACGTGTCTGAGATCCGCAATTTTTTGGGATTGGCGGGATATTATCGACAATTTGTAGAGGGTTTTTAATTGATCGCAACACCCTTGACTAAGCTGCTACGTAAGGGTGTGCCGTTTAACTGGACTGATGCACAGCATGAGAGCTTTGAGAAACTCAAGACTGTACTGACTGAGGCCCTTATCCTGATACAGCCGGAGGCTAAAAAGGAGTTCACTGTTTATAGTGATGTATCAAATGTCGGTTTGGGATGTGTGTTGATGCAGGATGGTAAGGTGGTAGCCTATGCGTCTCGTCAGCTTACGACCCATAAGGCAAATTATTCGATGTATGACTTCCAGTTGGCCGTTGTGGTATTCGCACTGAAAATCTGGAGGCATTATTTGTATTGTGAGAAATGTATCATCTACACTGATCATAAGAGCCTCAAGTATCTCCTCACTCAGAAAGAACTTAATCTTAGGTAGCGCAGATGGATTGAGCTGCTCAAAGACTATGACTGCACCGTTGAGTACCACCTTGGTAAGGCTAATGTGGTGGTTGATGCACTAAGCCGTAGGGCTATGACTAATTTGACGGTGATATTTGCTCGCCTAAGTTTATTTGATTATGGTAGTTTATTAGCTGAGCTTCAGGTTAAGCCGCCATGGATTGAGCAGATTAAGGGTAAGCAGTTGGAGGATGAGTCGTTGGGTCTTCGATTCCGGCAGATTGAGGGTGGTAGTACTACAGATTTTGGACTAAACAGTGATGGGGTACTCTGTTTCCGTGGGAGAATCTGTGTTCCGAATGATACTGATTTGAGACAGGCCATACTGAGAGAGGCACGTAGTATCCCTTATGCTATGCATATTGGCAGAGATAAGATGAACCGAGACCTCCATGAGTTATATTGGTAGCCAGGGTTGAAATGTGAGGTTACTAATTTTGTGGGCAGATTTCTGACTTGCCAGTAGGTTAAGGCTGAGCATCAGTTACCTTCGGGTTTGCTGCAGCCAGTTAAAATTCCTCTTTGGAAATTGGTAACTACGGATTTTGTTAATGGGTTGCCTCTAACACCCATTACGAAGGATTCAATATGGGTCATCGTGGATCGATTGACCAAGTCTGCCCACTTTATACCGGTTTGTATTGATTATTCTTTGCAAAAGCTGGCGAAGCTTTATATTTCCGAGATAGTGAGACTACGTGGAGTACCAGTTTCGATCAGCTCTGATAGGGATCCTCGTTTCGCGTCTCAGTTTTGGAGGAAGTTAGATGAGGCTTTGGGTTCAAGGTTGGACTTCAGTATTGCATTCCATCCTAAGACTGATGGTCTGTCTGAGAGGGTGATTCAGATACTGGAGGACATGTTGAGGTGCTACCACTCTAATCCTACTCATATTGTTCCTATTGAAAAGGTCGAGGTTAGGCCAGATTTGACTTTTGAGGAAGAGTCGGTTCAGATCTTGGACCGCGACGTTAAGGTTCTGAGAAGAAATCTATTCCACTGGTAAAGGTTCTATGGCATAATCATAGCACCGAGGAGGCTACATGGGAGCTTGAGAATGCGATGTGTCGGCAGTGTCCTCATCTGTTCTAATCAAGTAAATTTTGAGGATGAATTTTTCCTTAGGGGGTAGAATTGTAATGCCCCAAAATTTTAATTTTGTGTATTGTGAATGTGTGACACAAAATATCTGTCTGCTTTAGTGGTTATGTGTTCTGAGTGTGTTTGGGAGGTCCTAAGTGGAAGCTAGGACTTGGGCAAATTTTGGTATTTTTATGATCTTTGGTCAGTAGGCTTTTAAGTAAAAGTTGGCAAATAATTAACAGAATGGGCCTGCTAGTCTGGTGGATAAGTGGAGTGTTGGTGTGAAGGAGGTCCTGTGTTTGAATCTTGGCGTGGACATTATTTTTGCTCGTGCATCCAAGAGAGTTTGAGATGGACTAAAAATCTGAGTAGTGGATTTAGTGGGGAGTTTGATGCAGAGAAATAAAGGATTGGGGTGGTTATCAAATATTCTGTTCATCTTTTTTCTTACTTTCCCCAAAATCCCTCCACCCTCTTGCCATTTTTCTCTTCATTGCTGCCGAAATTCTACTCTCTTTCACGTTTCATCTTCTTGATTTTTCTTTTCCCACTTTGCCTCGTGTCGCTCCACGTTTGTCTGTGATCATTCGGTAAGTTTTAGATAAGTGATTTGTCTCTGTTTGTTAACATTCTTCTGAAGTGTTTTGCTTATGAAAATTAGCAGAGGATTCAAGAGCTCGTAATCACCAATCGGAGTCTTAGTTTGTGTGAGAATTACTATTCATCAGTTGAAGGTAAGGTTTTGTCGCTTATGGGTTAAAACCTTAATATGAGTTCAATTTGGGATCACGTTATATGAGATTAAATTAGTGTTATTTGTTCAATTATAGGCTTTGGAGTGCTCGGGGACTGTTTTAGCATCAAACAAAACCAGGTGTGTACCCAAAATGCAAAAAATGGGATTCGGCGAGAAGCCAAAATTCTTGCTGTTTGGACAGTACTAGTAGGCTAAATTTAAAAAATCACCATAAATTATGGAAATCGAATTAGAGGATGAACTAAAGATGGAATTAAATCTTATTGAGTCTAGTTTCTCATAAAAGAAACGTGTAAGTAATGGAATTATTAATCGTGAGATATAATAAGTTTTGTGAGACAAGATCAGAATGAATTTGGGTTCCCCTGTTTTAACATTGGACAATCATAAAAAATTGGAGAAAAATAATTAGGGTTACATGTTTAAATTATTAATGAGTCTTTTTTCAATAGAAACAAATGGTAACATCATCCAAATTTTTTTACTAAGAGATTTAATTTTTAGCAAAGAAAGGTCGAAGCTGTTAGACAACAGAATAGGGGTAAGATTGAAGATGTTACTGTACTTGTTGGCTGAACCAAAAATTTTAATAATTTTATGGTAGAAAGGTATTTGACTTTAGTTTCAAAGACATCAAACGAACCTTAAGTTGGAATTCTGTAGCTCAAGATATAAATAATTTAGTAACCGTGACTCAAGTAGACAACTTTGAAGGAACATATAAGTAAATAGTGAAAACAAATACAAATATTTAGCTAACACGGGTTACAATAAAAATGGACCACACGGCCAAGGCCAATTTGGGTCGAGTGAGCCACATGGGCAGACGACATGGGCGTGTGAGCCCATTTTCACTGAACTGATTGCTAAGGTTTCACGGGTCACCCAAGTCGACCGTGAACCTACTGTAGGGGCGGCAATCATCACTTAGACCCCTAATTGTATGAACTGACTGTTTGATTTATATATGTGTTGAGTATGATGATAGTATGCTTGTATACTGAACTGGTTATATGTACTGATGTCCTGAGATAGCATGTCATGACTTGTATGTTGCATTGCATGGGGTTGGGTTAATTATATTTGGAGGAAGTGTACTGAAAGGCTCCTAAGCCTAACATATTGCCAGCTCAACTACAAATTACTGTTTTGTGCCGCATTCGGTACTACTAAGAGAGTAGGGATGGGTGGGTTGATTTGATCCTTTCATGGAGTGTAGGGTTGGATGGAGATGGTGTTTAGAGGCTGGTTGGGTAGGACTTTGTTATTGAATACTGCATGATTGCTACTGATACTGTGATAGGCTAAGGCCCTACTACATATTTGATACTGTACTGAGATGGGCCATGGCACAAGCTATTCGATCTTGAAAAAGGGCTTAGGCTCGGGGATCGCTTTAATCGTACCCTTTGTGATTTGCTATCGTTTGTTTTCTATGGGATTACACACTGAGTTTTCATAACTCACCCCTTTTGTTTAAATGTACACAGGTAATCCCCAGATCTAGACGGATCGGTGCAGCGGAGGACTTGGCGGTGACCACAATTTTGGACTTTCATGGTTTTTAACCCATATTTACGATAATTGGTTTTATTTATATTCTATTTTTATTGGCTAAGTTTTTGGGTTGTAATTGGACTTTCGGACTTTGGTTTTGGGTTTTAATTATCTTTACCTTATGGATTACAACTGCTAGTAGTAGAAAACCTCAGTTTTCAAAAGAAACAAATGTTTTTCCTAAACGCATAATTGTTTAATCTGTTGTAAAAGCTTCGACAAACGAATAACGTTTTGAAACTATAGATTAAATGAGCAAAACAATTTTGGAACTAATAAGATATTAAGATAAGGAATTCAATGGAAATGGTTTTAACGCGTCGACACGGTTTTCAAACAGCCTATCATGTGACATCGCTAGATTCGACCATAACGTCTGGGCCAGGTTTGGGGTGTTACAATCTATCCTTTGAAACCCAACTTTGAGACTAGATGGCCTAATTTTATTTGAACCTTTACAATTTTTAGCCATAACTTCCCTCATAATTATCTTTAAATTGTCCCAAACACTAAACTTAGTCTATCCAGAATATTCTTTGAAAATAAGTTTGGAAGAGCTGAAAAGAAGCATCAAATGCTCAAAAAAATTATAGTACATACAGTAAAATGATCGTGTTCAAAAAAGAAGAAGAAGAAGAAGAAAGAGCATATGTTCTTGAAAGAAATAGATGCACAAAAGAGCAAGTGAAAGCAAAATGAGTTGATGCACAAATATTTTTCTTTCATAGTCCTTGTGAGTACGATAACTCGGCATTTACTTGCCAATTTATTACTTGATAACGATTGTTTACACTTGTACATTTTTGTCGTTCCAAGTACTTGGAAACGTCCATCGGCCCTAGGGTCCAATTTAATCCTCCTTTTACTTGGAAATTGCTCTTTGCGCATATGGACCCAAACCCAATCACCGGGTTCAAGAATAACTTGTTTGTTTCCCTTGTTAGCTTTGTTGACATTTGTGTCACTTGTTTTGGCAATTTGTTGTGTTTCCTTTTCGTGCATTTATTTAACCAACTCGGCTTTCTTTTTGCCATCTAAGCTAGAAATATTTTCTATAGGCAATGACACAAGATCAAGTATAGTTAGTGGGTTAAAACCATAAACAAGCTCAAATGGTGACTAGCCAGCTGTAGATTGAATAGATCGATTGTATACAAATTCAACAAATGAAAAACATTCTTCCAAAATTTTAAGGTTATTACCCACAACAGCTCGTAATAAAGTGCCTTTAACTTGATTTACTACCTCAGTTTCGCCATCAGTTTGGGGTGACATGTAGTGGAATATAATAATTTAGTACCAAGCTTACCCCACAATACCTTCCAAAAATGGCTTGGGAACTTTATGTCTCTGTCAGAGATGATTGTGCAAGGTATTCCATGTAGTCACACCACCTCTTTAAAGGTAGCACCATCTGTTTTGTGACAAGGAATAAAGGGTGCCATTTTTGAAAACCTGTCAACAACAACAAATATACTATCTCAATTGTTTTTAGTTTGTAGCAAACCAAGAATGAAATCTATGGATAAATCTACCCATGGTGAAGAAGAAATCAGCAAAGGAGTATAAAGTCAATGAGACATTACCTTAGAATTTACTTGTTTACAAGCAATGCACTTATAACATACCTTTTCAACATCATTCTTCATGTGCAGCCAATAAAAGTGTTCTTGTAGAATATCTAGTGTTTTGGTGACACTAAAGTGTCCTATTAAGCCTCCACTATGTGCCTCATGTATTAGTACCTCTCTCATGGAGCAATGAGGTACACATAACCTATTTAGGCGAATTAGAAACCCATCTACAAGATAAATTTTGTCAAAGGCACTTTTCCAAAATTAGCAAAGATATGTGCAAAATCAGCATCATTTTTGTACAAATCTTTTATATGCTCAAATCCTAAAACTTTAGTATTTAATGTAGTTATCAATGAATATCTACGAGATAAGGCGTCAACAACTACATTTTCTTTACCTGTTTTGTACTTAATTACATATCAAAATGTTTCTATAAATTTTTCCTATCGGGCATGTCTTTTGCTCAACTTACCTTGTCCCTTTAGCCATTAAAAGGACTTATTATCTGTATGTATAACAAACTCATTGGGCAGCAAGTAATGTTGCCACTCTTGGAGAGCTCTCACCAATGCCAATAACTCTTTATCATAAGTTGAGTAGTTCAATTGCACCCCATTTAGTTTTTCATTAAAATATGCTATTGGCCTTTTATCTTGCATCAACATGGCACCAATTCTAATACCTGAAGCATCATATTCAAGTTCAAAATTATTAGAGAAATCAGGTAATTTAAGAACTGGAGTAGAACATAACTTATCCTTCAAGACTTGAAAAGTCTTTTCTTGAGGTTCACCTCACTTGAAACCCACTGCTTTTTTTTATAACTTCAGTTAATGGGCTGACAATAGTGGAAAAATCCTTCATAAAATGTTTATAAAAACTTGCTAAACCATGGAAAGATCTCACCTCGGTAATCGATTTAAGAGTGGGTCACTCCCTTATTACCTTTACTTTATCCTCATCGACATGAATACCTTAAGCAGTAACTAGAAACCCTAAAAACATTACTTTATCACAACAAAAAGTGCATTTATCAAGGTTGGCAAATAATTTTTCAGTTCTTAGAATGTCCAAAATAGATTTAACATTGAAAACATGAGCATCTAAAGAAGTTGAGTAAATTAAAATATCATCAAAATATAGTACTACAAATTTACCCAAATAAGAGTTTAAAACATGATTCATTAATCTCATGAAAGTATTAGGTGCATTAGTTAGACCTAAAGGCATAACAAGCCATTAATACAATCCAAACTTAGTTTTAAAGGTTGTTTTCCATTCATCCCCTTCTCTTAGACGAAATTGATGATAACCACTTTTTAAGTCAATTTAGTGAAAATTGTTAAACCATGTAACTCATCAAGAATGTCATCAAGTAGGGATTAGATGCCTATACTTCACTATTATTTTGTTTATTGGGTGAAAATCAACACACATTAAGAATGAACCATCTTTCTTAGGCACCAACAGGACAAGAACAGCACAAGAATTTAAACTTTCTCTAATGTACCCCTTGATTAATAGTTCCTCTACTTGCCTTTGCAACTCTTTTGTCTCCTTGGGATTGCTTCGGTAGGCTGGGCGATTTGGAATGGATGCTTTTGGGACTAAATCAATTTGGTGCTAACTTCCTCGTAAATTTGGTGAACCTTTAGGTGCTTTATTGAAAACATCTGCATAATCCAACAAAAGAGATTTAAACACACTAGGAAAAGTTTGGTTAAAGTCAGTTAAAGATAAATGATTTTGCCTAAACCTCACAAGGATATAAGGTTGTTTGTTTAACAAGGCTCTCCACACATCTTGTACACTTGCAAATAGACTTTGCACTCTATTTTTACCACCAGAGGATTCACTTACCATTGGGTCGTTTGAATTTTGACTTTTAGCACTAATGGCCTATTTTCTCTCAGTCTTTTTTACTTGTCCTTTCCTTTTAACCCCCTTATAGAATTTCATCATTTTCATTTGATCTTTATACACGTCGTTGGGATTCAAAAATGCTAGAGTAAATTTCTTCCCTTTAAAGATAAGGGGATATTAATTTTATTTGGAATGGTGTATTACATCACGATCAAATTACCACGGCCTTCCAAGAAGTAAATGTAAGGTATGCATGGGGACATCAATGCACCATACCTTATCCTCACAATTTCGAAGTTTAAATGTAATCAAAGACTATTTTATAACTCGTAGTTTGGAACATTCATTAAGCCATTGAAGGTGGTATGACTTAGGGTGTTTTGAGCAAGGTAATTTCAAAGAGTCTACAAGATAGTTATTAACAACATTAGCACAACTCCCACTATCCACAATAAACGAACACAATTTACCTTTAATGAAACACCAATAATGGAGTATATTAGTCCTTTGACTATCAAGATCGTCCCTCATTTGGATGTTGAGGGTGGGACACACTATTAGGAAATGGGTTTCAGCAAAATCATCCTTCTTATTTGGTGGTTCTACGACCACCTCATTCATATAACTGGCATGGATCATATTCTCCATAAATTCTATCATATTCGGCTTGTTCGAATCAGAAGTATATTCACCAATTTCTTTGATAATGAGAAGTCTCGTGTTAGGGTAATCTCTACTATAGTGCCCATGCCCTTTACATTTGAAACACTCTATCTCACGAGTTTTTCTCATGTTTGAACCAACTGAACTAGACTGGTTAGAAGGTATTTGCATTTTCATAGGAACCCAGTCTACCAATCTAATTTCCTAGTATCACCACTTGAAGAGAACTTGTTAGCATTAAAAGGTGGTTTCGAATGCTTAAGTTAGAATTGGAATTGTTAACTTTGTAATATTTTGAAATATAGAACAAACGAGGACCTTGTTCATTCTATTATTGTTCAAATCTCAGTGGCTTTGTGAACTGCCTCATCTAGATCTATATAAGTTTGTAACTATAAAGTGTTGGCTATAGGTCTATTCAAGCCATCAATAAAAAGTATCATAGTGGTCTCATCATTCTCTTCCACATTTGCTCGTTGCATGAGCATTTCCATCTCCTTGAAGTACTCATCAACTGATCTATTAGCTTGAACAATTCATCGAAGTTTGGTTTTGACCTCCCTATGGTAATGAGAAGCAATAAAACATTTTCGCATGACTTGTTTTGACTCATCCCATGTGGTAATTTCTATATTGTAGTTTCGTTGACGACTTATTCCAAGTTGAGTCCACCAACTTAGTGCATAGTTTGAGAATTCAAGGGTTACCAATGGGGCTTTCTCATCTTTTGGGCATCTATAGTAATGAAACATAATCTCTATTTTGATTGCCACTTACAGTATGCCTTGAGATCATTCTTTCCACGAAATTGAGGGATTATGAACTTTGGTTTTGCCAAAGAAGGCTGCCCACGTTCATTAGTAACCAAAGGAACATCATTTGTATGAGGGACACGTCTAGCATTATGTCTATGAGCATAAGGTTGTTCAACCTCAACATCACCATTAGCAACCAAATTTTGAGTCATTTGCTTTGTTCGTAACTAATTCAAGGTATTGCTCATTATTTGAAGTATAACATCCCTTTGTCTTTCTACTATATCTCAATCCTCTAGTTTTTGTTGCAACCTATCTAACCTGTGTTCGAACTTATCATTGACTTCATTGAGGTCATGTTCTAATTTTGTTGCGAAACCAACAAGATTTTCTATGGTCACTAATGGTGTGTCACCTTGGTCATCACCGTTATGTACTCAAAAATAAAAATGAATTATTATGAGGTAAGAATTAATCTTGTAAGTCTTTTAAAAGTGTCTATATTAATTAATCAGAATGTATTAGAATCAACTAACAAAGCAAACCTAATAGCACTATGAGTCCAAAATAGACTAGACACCAAAGAATTGTGTTGCTCGGAGGAAGGTATGTGCAACATGCTTTAACCTACTAAGACAAGAAACAATAAAGTGTTAGAATGAGTAAAGGAAAAATAAAAAGAAAAAACAAAGTAAACCTAAGGCTAAGAGTCAATGAAAATTGCTAAAACTTGAAAACCCAAAAAATTGCGAAAATACTTGACACACTTTGTTCGAGGTGTACTCAATTTCCAAAAATCACGAAATTTAAACTGAAGCCTCCTCAAATAATGTGTATTTGATTTGGAAAATTTTGGCACAAAATTCAACCCACAATTTTTTTCTTTTTCTTAGTATTTTTCTCTTTTTTGCACTTCTTGATCACTTTTTTCGTGGGAAATATTTTTTTTAAATTGTAATACAGTGCCAAGAATAATTATATAAAAGTTTAGATCAATTGAAAAACATTTACCCACTCAAAATTTTTTTTTGAAAAAAATTCTAGGTAAAAACGGCTTATAGGCTGTTTTGCAATGGAAATCAATTTAGAAATCACCCATGAACACCCAAAACACCCAAATCTGAAACCAAATGATAAAGAATGATAAGACACGTGTACAGAACAGGATCGTATCCCGTCTAAGTTGCAGATTTAACGTAGATTTCTAGACGAATGTAAACTAAAATGAGAAACAACAAAAATATTTTAATTGTCACAAATGAGAGTCAAATGAAACTAAAAGAAAAGAAAAATGAACTGGTTGGCAAAGAGTCTAATAGAGAATGAATTAGGGTTGCTTGGATTGAAAGAAACTGTCCTTGGACCTAAAGAAAATGGCCCAACCAGATCTAGAAACACAAATCACAAAACAAATTTGTTAGAAGTGATTTTAAAGACAAAAGCAAATTGTTTTGTGCAAGAATATTTGAAATAACGAGAAAAGATTAAAACTCCTAATTTTGGTGTGTTTCTTGATGGAACAAGATAGGAGAACATCTCTCTTGAAGTAATTTTAACCTAGAACAAAAATCAATAAAATCAGCAAGCCAAAAGAATAAGAGCTAAATTAAAATAAACAAGAAACGATAAATTAAGGCTAGAAAAGAGAAGATGACTTCTTAAGAAGCCTTGGAAACATTAAAAATCCTTAACTCCTTTCAATGGATCTAATTCCCCTTCCAAGAAAGAGATCTTGGCAAGCAAAATCTTGAAGATGATTCCCATAACCTAAAAGATTGTTAAAACAACTTCTAAAAGAAACTCAAGAGTAATTCTTGATGAAAAACTCAAAGAGAATTATTATTACCTTAAAAAAATCAATTGTTCATCTATAATAGTGGACATCCATGCCACTTATAGGCCTCCAAAATAAGTTTTTTAACCCTAATGGAATAACTAACATGACAAATCATCAAAAAAAAAAAATTCTAAGAATGGACTTTTAATGAGAACTCGACCAAAGGATTAAATGGGGTCATTAGGTTGAATTCTTACATGATGATCCACCTATTGAAATAAAAGTGGACCTATAGTTTAAATATTTTACAATTTGGGTCACTTTGATAATTTGGTCTGATATTCAATTAAATTACTTTCTAAACTTTAGGATGGACTTGTAGACATCTTAATGGGTCATTTTGTCAAGAACTTGGTCTTCTGATCTGTTTGCTCTTGAAATTGGCTCGTTCAAGCTCATACATGAAATCCAATGCGCCTTGGCTGTAAGATTTTTGTGTTTTCTCAAATCAGGTGTGGGATCTAAGATTTGAAATCTTGATTTTCTTGATTCTTGACATTGTCTGAAACAATAAAATTTGACCAAGATTCAATTTCTTGATTTTTTTAAAAACGAGAAAGTGAATCTTGATTTTCTTTTTCGGTCGTGTGTGCATCTAAGGCCTTGGTAACGAAGTCTTAGATAGTCCCTTTCAATCTTGCTCAAATTTTCATGGCCTTCGACCTCGTTATTGGGACTTGAGGGAATTTGAGCCCATCAGGCTCCTAAGCCAGATTTTGGGCCTTGCGACTTGTTTTAGAAGGGGGTTTGTATGCAAAGGGGGTTTGCATACAATGGGGGGTTCGCGTACAAAATGGGGTGCGCATGCGAAGGTGATTTTCGTGCAAAGGGTTTACATGCATAGGGTTCGCCTACTTAAAGGTTCGCACATGCTAAGGGTTTGCGCATTTAGGCTCACACATAGGCTACGCATACTAGGGCTCGCATAATAGGTTTGCATACAAGGGCTTGCACAACAAGGGGGTTCTCCTAGGGGTTCACCTGTACTTGTTCTCTACTTCCTTCTCTTTTCAATCATGCACAAAGAGTTTGGTTTAGATCCCACACCTGATTTCAGAAAACACAAAAATCTTTGACTCATTTTGCTGAAATGTGGATTTGGTGTTGGTGATGAAGGAGATGAATTTGGCCTATACACGTATAATTTGTGTGAGTTAAATACAATGTAACATGAACAAGATTTTTGTTTGTATTAATAGGCCTAGTTATCTAGCACATCTATAGGTTCGCATGTGGGGCTCGCAAATAAGGAGTTCGCATTTAGGGTTCGCTACAGTAATCTAATTTGTAGTGGTGTCGAAAATAATAGTTTCTGGACCACAATTTCAATGAGTGATTCCATAAATATTATTAATATTTACGAGTCAAGTATTGTGGTATAGTGAATTTTGATTTGATAATTTCATTTAATTGGATAAATAGTTAAGTATAAGTGGTTCAATCTTAAAGTCAAGTGGTTTTGGAAAATGAGGTATCAAGACCTCGTTTCCATAAATGAGCCCATAAATATTTAATAAAATATTTAAAACTTTTTATATAGGTGTATTTAATTTTGGTGCGGAAATTTTAATGAATTGATAGTTAATTAAGAAAAAGGACTAAATTGTAAAAATTGTAAAACTTTGTCACTATTAATTTATAATGGTTAAATGGCTTAATTAATAATTAATTAAGGCTAATGTAGCAACTTAACATCTTTTAAATATTTGTACGGTTAGTGCTCACATTTTTTTCTTAATTATATTATGTTCAATTAAGTTATAATAAAATAATAAAAGGTTAAAGTTAATAAAAACAAAAAAATATCATCTTCTTTCATCTTCTTCTTTTCCAACCGAAGAATACCATTTTCGAGAATAGAGAGCTTCGACCAAGCTTTCAAAGATGCATGTAAGTACTTTTGAGGTCCGTTTTTCATAATTTTTATGCTCTTGAAATTGTAGCAACTAGATCCAGCTAACTTGCTTCTCTATTCTGAAAACTGTCAAATCTAAAAAGTTTCCATTGATGTTATTTGAGGTTTTTGAATGTTTATGGTAGGTTTGGAAGCTATGAAATGTTTATGAATTTGAGCGTTATTATGAGATTGGTATTGATATTTTGAGTCTTAACTATTATATAGATCAAGTTCTTAACTTAGGCGAACAAGGGAAAACCTTCGAATAGTCCCTAGTATCCGAAGCGTTACCATTTTATCAAGTAAGTTCATATGGTATAAATATGTTTAAATTGCTATTGAGTTTCACCTGTATGTTCATTAATGTTTAATTAGTAGCTTCAATTGGATACAAATTAGTACCTAAATTGAGAATAGAATCAATTGAAATGAATTGTTGCGAAATGGTATAATGTGAGGTTAAATCCCGATGAAATTACTAAAAGTCTTGGCAGTTTGCGTACAAAGGGTTTACATGCATGGGGTTTGCCTACTTAAAGGTTCACACATTCTAGAGGTTCATGCACTCAGGCTCGCACATGGTCTATGCATACCAAGTCTCGCACAATAGGTCCATATACAAGGGCTCGCACAATAGGGGGTTCTCTTTGGGTTTCACCTATATTAGTTCTCTTCTCGCTTCTATTTTCAATTATACACAAAAATTTTGGTTTAGATCCCACACATGATTTGAGAAAACATAGAAACCTTAATTTTAGGATAGGAGGTTAAAAATCCACATGAGGGAGAGGGATGATTTTTGAAATCTTTGACTTCTTTTGCTTTAAAGTTGATTTGGTGTTGGTGGTGAAAGAGATGAATTTTGGAGTTTGCTCTTAAAAAAATTATTGAATAAAATTCAAGGGTTTGAAATGCTTTGGTTATTTATAAACTTGTTTTTCCCTAATTTTAATAAGATTAAAAGTTATTTTAAAATTAGGATTTGATTTGGATTAAAGACTAAATTGAAAAAAATTGTTTTGGGCTGGGCTATTTTGTAATTTCAACATTTTCATGCGGTAAAAATGAGAAAATAAAATATTTTGGCTAAATGCTTAGTTAAGGGATTCAAACTTGGGACCTAAGGGTTGGCTAATGCCTTAGTAGTGAGTCAGCAAGCTCATTCTTACTAATTTTTTAACAAAAATAATTGTTAAGGCATTCTAAGTTTTTCTTACCTTATGCTAAAAAAAATAAAATTTTACTTTTACTCCTATTTCTAATAGGCCTATTTTTGGTATGTGACAACATATAATTAAATTATTTTTTGTAATATATAATAAAATAATATTAATTTCACTTAAGGGTAAATTTGTCATTTTAAGTCTATCTCTTATTTTAAGTGTTTCACTAGTTAGTGTCATTAATTGATTTTTATGTGGATTTTAATAAATATATTTGTTATATAATTTTCTTTTCACCCATATTGTTGGTGTGCCATAGATTTACTTTATCCTTAATTGGTGAAACAAACAGTTGTTAGTTGCTTAGGAAAGAGTGTTTGAATGGAAATGATGATTGCAATTAACTAAAGGTGGCATTGCAACAATAAGGTTGTTCGATCTCCCTACGTCTACGAAGCTTAGTTCAGTGAATAAATTCACTATCTTTCAACCCGATACAACAAGTGATACAAGGCCTATCACACTTCTATATAGCTAGATTACTTTTTTACTTAAAGATCTAGATTGCTTACCTCTAAGTTCTTCAACTTAGGCAGTAAACCAAACAACAAAACTTGTTTACTTTCTCAAATGCACTCACAAAAATATGTTCCTCAATGAACAAATAAGTTCTCCCAGTAGTCAGCACAAAACATATACAACTCTCTCAAATATATAAGGATTTATAGACTTGCTAACATACTAGATTAATTACTATAATTCCACTATTAAAAAACAACTAAAATAGAAAAATACAATATAATGGTAAAGACCAATGTATGGATCCAATCTCCATAATCAAAGGCATTTGATTACTTGATCCGATCCAATCGAATCTTCACGATAAGTTTCTTTAAATGCATTAATCTTCATAGGTAGCCTTTCATACTTCCACAATATTAGCATCATTCGGTACCCAAATATTTTGTTTCAGAAATTAGCTACTCCAAACATGACAAGCTACAAGTCTGTTGCAATGTTAGTCATGGTGGCCACTATTGTTGACACTTTGTCGACCACTTCAAAAACTTACATAAACATTAATCATATTCTAATAAACTAAGCAACACATAATTTTTTGTAATACCTCTATTTCATTCTCACCAAAATAATTATTGCATTCTTACTTTATTTTATTTAAATATCATGTCATGTGGTAAACTTTTTTTGTTTAAGCATTGATAGGGCAGTCGAATGTTATCCTTCTTATAGTAATAGTGGGTATTAGAACATATTTTGATGAATGTGGTTATCTACCACGTAAATAGAAAATCTGATGACAATTGAAGGCAAAAGTACCACAAACCCCTTATACTATACCCTAGATTGCATTTTATCCCCTTTATTGAAAAAAAGGGCAAAATAGCCCTTCTATGTTATCTGAGTCAGAAAAAAGGCCCTACATTAAAATTTGGTGTTTATATATAATGTAGAATAACAAATTTAGCCCTTCTACGTTAGATTAGTGAGAAAAATAACCCCTCTATAATAGCTCATTTTTTAGTGGTACCAAAAATGAGGGTTTCAAAACCCAATTTTCCAACAATCGAGTCTATAAATATTATTAATAACTATTTACGAGTCTATTATAATTTTAAATTTATTTTTGGTCCGATAATTTTATTGAATGGATAATTAATTAAGGTATAAGTGTAACGACCTTAAAGTTAGTGGCGTGGAAAAATGAGGTCTTGAGATCTCGTTTTCTAAAATCAAACTCGTAAATATTTTTATTAAATATTTATGGAGTTATTATATAGGTGAATTGAAGTTTGAATAAGTAATTTTTCCGAATAAGGACTCAATTGTAAAAGTGGTAAAAGTTAATTGTTATAGATTTTTATTTACAAAAAAATTAATAATTAAACCATGGATAAAAATGGAAAACAATCCATTTTGAATTATTGGTGGACGGTCGGGTGTGAAGTTTTATGTTTTAAAATAATCATTTTCAATTAAAATGTTATGAAGTATAATAAAATATAAAATAATAAAAACAAATAGAAAGTTGGGAGAAGAAAAAATGTTCATCTTCTTCATGTTGCCTTCTCCACCGAATTCCAAAAAGGAAAAACATAAGGTGTTAAGCTTTTAGCCATTCAGTCCTTCCATGGTAAGTAATTCTAAGCTCGTTTTTCATAAATTTTATGTTTTTGAGATTGTGGTAGCTCGATTCAGCTAACCCGTGTTTAATTTTTCAAAACTTTCAAAGTTTCAAAGTGTTTCCATTGATGAATGCTTGAATTTATTGGTGTTATTTTGTTAGATTTTAAGCTTAGATATGAAAAATGACTGGTTTGTAAAGTTTAATTGTGAGTTTTGAACATAGGAACTAAAATGTAAATATTTAAAAATTGATGATAAATTTATGTAATTTTATATAATATAGGAATATATAAGGATGTAATTGATATCAATTTCAAAATCGAAGCTCAAATTTGAAAGTTAAAGCAATTTCAATTCTAGGGACTAAATTGAATCAAATGTAAAAATTTAGGGGAATCCAAAAAATGAATTGAATTGATATATGTTTAGGATAGACTATTAAAAGAAGTTTAGAATTGATAAATTGAAATGAATTATCGTATAGATTGAGATTTCAACCAATTAGAGGATATCTAAGGAAAAGGCAATATCACAGATTAGCCTTGACGTCTTGTTTGTTGTTGTTTTTTGTTGGGTAAGTTCACATAGAACCTTCTACCTTATTTATTTTTGTGTGATCTATGTTTTAAATTATCTTTATATTAGAATTGAATCAAATTAATAAATTTGGCATTAAGGCTTCAAAATGGACTAAATTGTAAGTTGTGTAAATTAAGGTTATATTGAAACAATTCAGAGTGAGAATATAAATATTGTATGATTATAGGACCTTTAAATGAAAATTGTGATATTGTTCAAGATATAACTGAATTATGAATAATTATAGAGAATTGGTAATGATATGTAATATATATATATATATGGAAATGATAAATTAGGAATATGTTCGGCCCACCATGAAAGAAGTTTAGCACATCTTTGCTCTTTGTTTAGCACTTCTGTTCTCTCTACTAACTATTTCGAGTTAATTGGCAAATGGAAAATGAGAAACGATAATGAAATGATATAATGTTATATTTATTGTAAAACGTTGAATGGATATTGAAAATGGTATTGGATTGTTAACTCTATGTGAATAATACTAGATTGAAATGCTAAATGTTATATTGTTGTAAGGTATTTTATATGAAAAACTCACCTTGTTGGATTGTGTTTCCATGATTAGGCATATTTGTTAAGTTGAATTATTATCTGATAAGGTTTTAAATTAACTCACCTTGTCGATATGTGCTTTGCCATGTTAGGTTAATTTTATCAAGCTAATTAATAAGTTGTGTTTAATGTTAATTTGAGGTAAGTTTATTGTTTTAATATTTATGAACTTACTAACTATTTGTAATGCTTACCTAGCCACTTTCTCCTTGTCTGTAGACTGTCAGTTTGTGGAACTTGTCGATTGAACACCTCGAAGCTCACACTATCCCTTTATCGACTGGCTAGACTTTTATTCATTTTTAGATCGGTATTGTGGCATGTACCTAGGTATTAGAAGTGTGACGTTTTGAATATAATAGCTTGGTGTAAAGTGACTAATTATGAACTTGTGAGGATAATGTATATATATAAAGTATGGAATGTTTTGATCACTTTTAGGACCATATAAATAGTAATGCAATGTATGTTTACATGAACAATAGTATGAATGGTCATGAAAATGGTATGTTTAAAGTATGATTTAGGAGGTTGAATGATAAGATGTTATGGTTAATGGAATTTTTTAGTTAATTAATTTGATATAAGTTAAACTAAAGTGAATTGGTGTCAATTTGTGATATAATGAATTGGAACTTGGTATTATGTTATGTTTGGTATGCAATTGAAGTGTTTTGTGTAGGTTTTGTGTTGTGCTTAGGCACTATTTGAACCAAATTTGGTTTTGGAATGAAGAAGGGTTCAAATGGTAGGTTTTGACAGTTTGACACTAAGGTATTAATACTCTGGTAAAGGTATTGATACCTAGTATTTTCAAATCATTTTTAAACAAACAGATTCACAATTTGGTATCGATACTTATCAAAAGCATCAGTACTTATAAGACAGTATTGGTACTATATACCAAGTATCAATACTTGTGATTTAATTTTGAATCTTCCAAACATTGAAGTTGATTTGAGTATCGGTACCCTTTAGGGGTATCGTTACCTGTTTATAAGTTTTGAAAATTTTGCAATGTAGCCCTATTTCATTAATGAATTAATATTTAAGTCTTGTAAACTCATTTGAGCCGAAAAGATTTAATTATCGTATTATGAAAGTTTTTATAAAATGATTTAATGTTTAAAAGATTATATTCAGAATTTTTTATCGGTTGGTCCTTCGATTTTGATTGTAGCATTTTGTAACTCAGATGCAACGATCAGGTCGGGTGAGTGGTGCTACATTTAGTAGTATCAAAGCTATAATTTGGTCGATTGTAGTACTCAAATATATCACATACAAGGCTAGAAATACATGCCACAATTATGATAGTGTGATGCCTTCTGATCTGATTTGACTTTTTTTCATATAGATATACAGTGTCGACTGAATCAAATAGGGTTGTATGTAACGAGGTTGATAGTAATATTCCAACTTTCGATTAGGAAGCTAGTCACTGTGTATCCATTCTACAATTACTAGGGAATGAGACAAGAAATGCCTTTTTCCAATTGATAAATCAATGGGCTACCAAGTACCTGGGAGGTATCCCTTTAACTTCATAACTGCAAAAACATCCTCTTTCCCCGGTTATGCCATTTGTGCCCTCCAAGTCCTAATTCAATATCTGGAAATTGTCCACCAAATGATAAATTATGTAGTTTTAGGATAAACGAATTTAAAGGTATAAAAGAGAAAATGCGTACTGAGAGAAAGCAAGATGGGTTCAATATATGAGATTCTGGAAAATGTAGTATAGCTAGGTGGATTTCGATACCTCCACAAAAAAAAGTGGAGAAATTTCATGGTTAATGTAGGGAATATTAATATTATGGATAGAACATTTTGCATACATTGTGGGGAAAACCACATAGGTGAGTGAAAGTGTATAAGTAGGGCTTTTTTAAAATATGGTTCCAATAAGCATATAAAAAGAGACTGTCTAAGAAGAGACATGTCTAAACATAATCATTAGAGGCTTCAAACTACAACAGTAGTTAGTATAAGAAATGTTCAGAATATGAGTAAACCAATTTGTGAGCACTATAATAAAAATCACTTCAGAGAGTGTAGACGGAGATTATAAGCTTGTTTTAAATGCGGTTCCACTGAACATTTCTTTCGGGATTGTTTCAGAAAGTTAGATGTCATCAGAGGTCAGTCTACTAATCTTATACTAACTCCTCAAAAAGGTGGGAGATTAGAAATTAGTGGTAATGATAGTTCCAAACAAGGTGAAACCAGAGATACATTGGTGAGATCTGAAGCTTGTACACATTCAGTAACAACCCACCCGACGTAGATCATACAAATATGTTGTTGGGATACAATTGAGTAAGCAAGAGTAGTAGTAGGGTGAATTATCAGTTAACGTGTTAGGTTAGCGTGTTGCGTGAATTTTTTAGTATTCCCTGGTGAGGGATGCCTTGCTGGAATTCACAATTTGGTGAACTTTAAGGTTGGTGAACTCTAGGGTTTGTTGGACTCTTTTATTAGATGATCTGCCAACCCTATATGTTCTGGGCGAACCTGTTAGTTCATGGAGAAATTAGATTGTTTTATATAGAAACGATAGCTCGGTGCATATAGTTAGAGTTTAGTTGAGACTTAGTTGGAATTGAACTAGAGTACTGTAGATGACAACTTGATATGTTTGGGTAGCTGAATGACCTGTTTAGTTGGTTGCTTAACTGTACAATCAATGTTTTACCACTTTGATTAGTGGTAATAGTTGCATTTGGTAAAAAGATTAGACTCCAAATCTTGTTAGGCAAATTTAGCCTCAGTTTTCAAGGTGATAGCGGGATGTCTGACCTTACCACTAAGCTTATTTTTTGCTTTCTATGCTATATAAGGATGCCTATAGCCAGCATGTTTCACCATTGTTTCTTTATGTTCTTCCATACTATTGGATATGGTGGCTGAAGTGTAGTATTTTCGTCAATATACACTTGTAATTTTTCCGAACAGATTGATTAATAAAATTATTCATAAACTAAATTAACATACTTTGTATTATTGTCCTAACATGGTTTTTACATGCAAAGAAAGATAGAAGCAAATGTTGCTCAATGGTTGTCTAAATGTTTAGCTAATACTAAGCGGTATTACGTGGTCAGATTGTAATATTAAAAGACAACTTGTATTAGTATATGAACCTAAATATGTCCTTAGTCTAATTGGAAATGAGTGAACTGATTAAAAGACTAATATGTCGTCTATCAAGTCCAATTGGGGAGATGCCTTGTGTTTGGCACCAGAACGAATAAATCTCAGAAGATAGAGCAATAGATGTGACTTAGTAGACTGACAGTATATCGGATAAGACTCAAGCAGAATAGATCCTAAATCCATTTATGGATTTATTCACTTGTAAGGTTCATAGTGTGACATACCTAAATCCTGAGTGGATTGTGAGCTATGTATGCATGACTTGTACACTTTGATGTAAGTAAAAGCCTAAGTTCAAATAGATAAGGAACCGAAAGCTAGTGAATTGAGTGGACAACTTATGTAGTATGCATCGTCATTCACAACAGTCAAATTCATAGCCCAAAACATTGGTAAATGATATCCTTTCATTGCATTACATGGTTGATGAAAAGTAAGCGTGGCCACGGGTCATCCGTCTTTGTGATGGATGACTTGTTCACTATTTGATAGTGATTGACTTTTCATGAGGGAAAATGTAATAGTTACCATTAGATTGAATAGGATGATATTGGGGTAATGTATATTATCCCAAAGAAATCAAGGATATCCTATGAGAGTAACACACTTTTGATGAGGTCATCAAACTAGCACTAAATAGTTGCTCTTGTAATGGTATGTCAATTAGGAGAGCTTAGTTACAATACTATAGGGGAATGACTTTGTGACTAAATGATTTTATAATTAATAGGTGAAAAGTCAGAACTTAATTATAAATCATTTGAGCCAAAACCACATATGCCCAATCGGTCCCTCCGTTAGCTCGTTGAAACCAAAAAAAGAATTGTGTGTGAATAGAAATGAACATAATGAATAGTAAAAGAGATATACAAAACATTCAGGAATGATTATGGTTTCAATGAAACGGAAAAATGAAGTCATTTGGAAATGAATGGGTTTTAAAAAATGAAAATGAAAACTTGTAATCCTATATAGGATTAGTTAAAAAATAGCGAAAAAATGAGTTTATGTTTTTGGACTGTTTTGAAGCCCAAAAATGAAAATAAACTAGGGGGAAAATCGTCAAAATTTTACCATAAGTAAAATGATCAAAATTTTACTGGGGTAAAATAAGGATGAGAAAATTATTTTATAAATAATTATCAAAATTTATTTTGGAAATAGAAAAACTGAATCGGGTTGGACCATATTATAGAGTACTTAGTCGAAAATGCCCACGAAGTACTCATAATTGAACCTGATGTAAGAGATGCCCAAAACCCTCATATAACATGAAGGAGGCAACAACCCTAGTTGTAACATCCCGATTTTAGGCCTAGTCGAAACAGTGGTTTCGGGACCACAAATCCGATGAGGAAAAGTTTATTTTTACTATATTTTTATGGCCTACAGTTTCACGGAATGATTTCGTGAAAATTTTCGTTCAAAAATTTTAACGTTTGGGCACTCAATTTAGTGAAAAGGACTAAATTGTAAAAAAGTGCAAAAGTTGAGTTCTACATGTTAGAGGTGTCCAATTGTTATGAAATTTTAAACTGGAGGTCTTTATATGGTAACTAGACCATTAGTTAAGTTATGGACAAAAATGGACATGAGATAAGTGAAATAGGAAATTTTTAAGTTAGGGGCATTTTGGTAATTTGGTAATTAAAATGAATTAAAAGGGAAAAAGATGGCAAATTGTGCTCATCTTCTTCATTTGGACGAAATTAGCAAGGGGGAAGCCATAGTTGGGGTTTTCAAGCTTCCAAGCTCTATAGTAAGTGATCCCAATCCCCGTTTTTAATGTTCTTTACGTTTTTGAAGCCCCGATAACCTGATTTAGCTTATTCTAGCAATAATTTAACCTAGGGTTCATATTTGGAAAAATACCCATAGCTGAAATGTGTTTATTTTGATGCTTTTTGGTAGAAAATTAAGTCTTAAATTATGTTAAACGATTTGTGCTAAGCGATTTTAAGTGAAAACAAGTAAAATGACATAATCGGTAAAAATACCTAATGTTGATAAGTAAGTGTTAGAATGGGAATTTGATGTTACCATAGAAAGGAAAAATGTTTATCATCTTATAAAACATAATAATATGGGATGAAGTTTAATTTCGGAGCTTTGGGGTAAAAGTGTAAATATGTAAAATTTTAGGGTCAAAATTTTTATTTTGGAAAAGTTAGAGTCGAGAGCTGTTTTGATAAATGTGAGTATTAAGTAAACTAAATTTGCTATTATATAGCAAGAAGAACGAAAATTGTGGTTAGACCGAGGAAAGAAAAAGGTTGAAGACTAAGTCGATAGATTCGGCCATATTTTGTACTGAGGTAAGTTTACGGTAAATAAGTGTAATATTTAAATAATTATTATTAATGCTGCTATTTTTCTACCAATTATGTATTTATTTTATGAAATTATTTAATGTTGACTCAAGTATGAGATGATAGAGAATTAGTGTTAAAAAGTCCCATTGAAACATAAGGAATATATCGGATACAAATGTTATGACATTTGGGTAAAGAGATCCCATGTAAGACCATGTCTGGGACATGGCGTTGGCACCGAGATAAGGGGTCCCTCGTAAGACCATGTCTGGGACATAGCATGGGCACCGTTATGAGAACTCCCATGTAAGACCATATCTGGGATAAGGAATTGGCAGTACAATAAACATCCCATGTAAGACCATGTCTGGGACATGGATTTGGCATGTTATTATCAGAGAAGAGACCCAAGTATCCTTATTATTCCAATGTGGCTTAACGGGCTAGTAAACAAATTATGTTGCATGAAAGTTCAGGTAAAAGCATAAATAACAAATTCAAGTGAGTTATAAGAGTTAAGAACATATTATGTTATCAATTGAGAACCAACATTTCAGCAAGAGAAGATTAAATTATAATCATGAGTTATCTAAGTAAACAAGTAAGCGAACGAGTAAGAGATTAAGTAAAGAGGAAATTAGAGATCATGACACTTGAGTATATTTATTTGTGTTAAATGTTATTATTTATCTTCTTGTAAACTTACTATGCTTTATGCTTACTCCTTTTATTTTCCTTCTTTTATAGTATTGCAAAGCTAATTGGGGGATCTTAAAGACGTCGGAGAGCACTCAGACTATCAACAACAATAACTCGGTATTTTATGATGATTAATGTTTGAGCTATGGCATGTATAGGGACTTAGTCATTTTGAATGTACGTCCTTATAATATTGCTGAAGGATGATGCGTAAATATGTGATAAGTTTTAGCTATTAAAATGGCTAAGTAAGAATATGTTTGGTATTATGAATGCCTAGGTGATAGTTTATACCTAGAAATTATGAAAGAGTAAAAAAATTTGCAATGAAATAGTTTTGGGACAGCTGCAGTGACGTGACTCTGAAAAATCACCAAGGATAGTATAAATGAATTAGAGAGTGAATTATATACAAAATTAAAGCTTATCGAGTCTATTTTCATAGAAAAATAACGGTGTAGGTAAAGGAATTTTATATTCTGAAATATTTAAATTTTGGTTAGACAGAGTGAGAATAGTTTTTGGAGTCCCCTGTTCTAACTGTAGAAAATCATTAAAAATTGTAAACAAAAAATTATGAGTTATAATTTATATGTCTAGATTCCTTAGTGAGTCTATTTTCTGTAGAAATAAGTGAGAACACCATATGAAAATCATACGATGATAAAATTGATTTTTAGTGAATAAAGGTCAAAACCGTCAGGCAGTGAAATAGGAGATATTTTAATGAATAAACTGTACTAATTGGCTAAACTAAAAATTCTAAAAATTTTATGGTAAGATAATATATGAGTCTAGTTTCAGGAAAAATTTACGGATCTAAAGTTTGAGTTTTGTAACTCGAGTTATAGTAAAATTAGTGACTGCTGCGCAGGTTCATAGCATTATGGTGAACAGTGAAATAAATTTTAAAAGCTAAATTTTTATGCCCCGAACTAATAAGTTAAGTCAAGTAACACCCCATACTCAACTCCGGCAACGGTCTCGGGTAAGGGGTGTTACATTTTTTTGTATCAAAGCAGATTTAGTTGGTTCTCAAAACATTCAGTGTGAATAAGAGTCTAGCTATACATGCCATACTTTTATTTTGATAGTGTGACTACTCCTGACGATTTTAAAATGTTTTCTTTTATAGTTATGTATCCCGAATGAGCTGGTGCAGATGATGTAGGGAGTAATGTGCCCACTCCTACAGAAGGGACGGTGCCACCGATAGTAGTGAAAGGCCCGTATCAGTTAGTCAGGGAGGAGGGGCTCGAGAAGTCTTCTTTCAAGCTATGAATGATTGGTTTGCCGAGTTCGTTCGTACGAATCTGGCTGTTAGACCTCCACCCCCTCATGATTCTCAGGTTCCCCATGTAGCTTCCCCAGCAACAAGTATAGTTATAAGAGAAAAAACACCAGTTGATAAGATCAGAAAACAAGGGGTTGAAGAGTTTTGGGCTACTAAAGATGATGATGTAGAGAAAGCTGAATTTTGGCTCGAGAATACTATCAGAGTTTTTGATGAATTATCCTGTACACCTGAAGAATGCATGAAGTGTGTTGTCTCACTTCTCAAAGATTCGGCCTATCGTTGGTGGAAGACTCTTGTGTTAGTGGTACCGAGTGAGAGAATTACTTGGGATTTCTTTGGGAGGAGTTCCGTAAAAAGTATATCAGTCAGAGGTTTATAGATCAAAAAAAGAAAAGAGTTTCTTGAGTTAAAATAAGGTAATATGACTATGACTTAGTAAATATGCTCGGGAGTTTGTGTCCACCGAAGCTAATATGTGCAAGAGATTTGAAGATGGACTCAATGATGATATCCGACTGTCAGTGGGTGTTTTAGAAATTAGAGAGTTTTTTGTTCTGGTTGAAAGAGCCTGTAAGGCAAAAGATTTGTTAAAAGAAAAAAAAAGCAAAGTTGAAATTGAAGTGCAAGACACGAAGAAAAGGCAAATGAGCAGATCATTTCAGTCTACAACTAAAAGGCCAAGAGAGTTCTCTAGTGAATCAAAATTTTCAGCCAGGTATTCTAGCCGAAACAAAGGCAGAAGATTTGAGGGTCCAAGAGCTCAAACTACTACAGTCGCAAGTACGGGTAGTACTCGACCACCTAGGCCAGAATGTGCCCAATGCGGTAGACGTCATCCTGGAGAGTGTAGAGCAAACGAAAATGCTTGCTTTAGATGTGGTGCACCAGATCACTATATTCGGGATTGTCCCGAAACAGTTAAAAATGAAGTAATACCGAGTGCGAGATCGGGAAATGCTCCTACTAGAGGCAGACCACAGAGGAATCTAGGAGTTGGAGCAAGTAACAGGGGTACGCCAAGAGACTCAGCTGCTAGACCAGATGTTAGAGCACCTGCTAGGACATACGCTATCTGTGTTCGTGAGGAGGCATCCTCCCCTGATGTGATTACGGGTACATTTTCTCTCTATGATACTAATGTTATTGCTTTGATTGATCTGGGTTCGACCCATTCCTATGTTTGTATGAGATTGATGCCTAGTATGAACATGCCTATAGAATCTACTGAATTTGCAAGTAAAGTATCAAATCCATTAGGCTAGTATGTGTTAGTAGACAAAGTATGTAAGAGTTGTCCTTTGATGATTAGAGGTCACTGTTTTTCGACTGATCTCATGCTATTGCCATTTAATGAGTTTGATGTGATTCTTGGTGTAGATTGGTTGACTGCCCATGATGTGATAGTGAATTGCGGAAAGAAATACATTGAGTTGAAATGTGAAAATGGTGATATTATCTGGGTTGATTTAGATGAGTCAAATGGTTCTCTCGCTATGATTTCTATTATGTCTGCTCAGAAATGTTTGAGAAAGGGTGTGAAGCTTATCTTACTTTTGTATTGAACACTAGAGATCCAAAGTTGAAAATTGAATTAGTGCCAGTGGTACGTGAGTACTTAGATGTGTTCCCGGAAGAATTTCCAAGTTTGCCTCCTATTAGAGAAGTTGAATTTGGTATTGAGTTGATTTCAGGTACAACTCCTATTTCTATTGCTCATTATAGAGTGGCCCCGTTGGAATTGAAAGAATTGAAATCTCAGTTGTAGGAAATAACTGATAAAGGTTTTGCAAGGCCTAGCTGTTCTCCGTAGGGTGCACCAGTGCTTTTTGTTAAAAAGAAAGACCATTCAATGAGATTATCCATAGATTATCGACAACTTAACAAAGTAACTATAAAGAACAAATATTCACTGCCTAGAATTGATGATCAGTTTGACCAATTGAAGGGAGCTACTGTGTTTTCCAAGATAGATTTGGGATTCGGTTATTATCAGTTGAAGGTTAAAGAGTCAGATGTTCCGAAGACTACTTTCCGAACTAGGTATGGTCACTATGAGTTTCTTGTGATGCCATTTGGCTTGACTAATGCTCCTGCTGTTTTCATGGACTTAATGAACCAAATTTTCAAGCCTTACTTGGATAAGTTTGTAGTTATGTTCATTGATGATATTCTATTTATGCTCATGATGAGATTGAACATGCCGAGCATTTGAGAACCGTTTTACAGATTTTGAGAGATAATAAACTTTATGCCAAGTTTAGTAAAAGTGAGTTCTGGCTTCGGGAAGTTGGATTCCTTGGACACATTATCTCAGGTGATGGTATTAAAGTCGATCTAAGTAAAATTTCAGCAATTGTTAATTGGAAGCCTACTAGAAATGTATCAGAGGTTAGAAGCATTCTTGGATTAGCTGGTTATTACAGACGATTTGTAAAGGGATTTTCCATGATAGCTACCCCGTTGACAAGGTTGTTGCAGAAAGATGTCAAGTTTGAATGGACTGAAAACTGTTAGTAGAGTTTTGACAAGTTAAAGACATTGTTGACTGAAGCTCCTGTTTTAGTACAACCAGAACCGGGTAAGGAATTTGTGATTTACTGTGATGCATCCTTGAACGGATTGGGTTGTGTACTTATGCAAAAAGTTAAAGTCATCTATAACAGGCTGAATTTTGGGCTAGACGGAATAGTGGTTTTGGGACCACAAAATCGACGAGAAAAAAAATTATTTTCATTATATTTTTATGGTCTACGATTTCAAAAAATGATTTCTTGAAATTTCGTTCAAAAATTTTGACGTTTGGGCACTCAATTTAGTCAAAAGGACTAAATTGTAAAAAGTGCAAAACTTGAGTTCTACATGTTAAAAGTGTCCAATTGTTATAAAATTTTAAATTGGAGGTCCTTAAATGGTAGTTAGACCATTTGTTAACTAGTTGGACAAAAATGGACAAGAGATAAGTGAAATAGGAAATTTTTAAGTTGGGGGCATTTTGGTCATTTAGTAATTAAAAGAATTAAAAAGGCCAAAATAGCCAAAAAATTGTCCATCTTCTCCATGGTGAACGAAATCAGCAAGGGGGAAGCCATATTTAGGGTTTTCAAGCTTCCAAGCTTCATAGTAAGTGACTACAAGCCTCGTTTTAAATGTTCTTTACGTTTTTAGAGTCCTGGTAACTTGATTTAGCTTATTCTAGCAATAATTTAATCTAGGGTTCATATTTGGAAAAATACCCATAGGTGAAATATGTTTATTTTGATGTTTTATGGTAGAATATGAAGCTTGAAATTATGTTAAATAACTTTTGCTAGCCGATTTTAAGTGAAAACGAGTAAATTGACATAATCGGTAAAAATACCTAATGTTCATAAGTGTTAGAGTGAGAATTTGATGTTGCCATAGAAGGGAAAAATGTTCAGCATGCCATAAAACATAAGAAAAAGGAATAAAGTTTAATTTCCGAGCCTAGGGGCAAAATCAAATTTTTTTGAAACTTTAGGGGCAAAAATGTAATTTTTCAAAAATGTGATTTTTGGATTGGATTGAATAATGTGAGTGTTAAATAAGTTAAATTTGTTATTATAAGTCAAGAAAGACAAGGAATTGACTTTGATTAGTGAAAAAGGAAAAAATGAGAAAAAGTGAGAAATTTCCCTATTGAACATTCGGAATAAAAAGGGATACGAATGAAGTGACAGAAATGATCACATGTGTGGCATGGACTGTGTGTAGGCCACTATGTGAAAGTGAAAGTGATTGTCACGTGTGTAGTACTATGTGCTGGCTACTACGTGTACCAGAATGATAGGTCGCATGTGTAGTACTATCTGCAGGCTACTATGTGTACCGGATAGCTTCGATCATGTGTGTAGTACTATGTGCAGGCTACTACGTGTATCGGATAGTGACGGTCACATGTGTAGTACTATGTGCAGGCTACTATGTGAACCAGTATCATTAATTATTCGGTGGTTGCTATGTGCTGATCCCACCGGATATCATTGATTACAAAGGGTGGTTGCTGTGTGTTGAATCCACCGTGTATCTGTTATTATTCCAAAGTGTTCATCACAAATTGACTAAGTGAAAATATATGAGATCATGTAACGATTAAGTGTGATTGAATGATGAATATATGTGTGGAATTGAATTGAATAATGATTGAAAGTGAAAAAGTGAAATTATGAAAAATTAAAATTAGCAACTAAACAGTTTTGGACAGTAACAATAGCGTGACTTTGAAAAATCACAAAAAATGGTGGAAATTGAATTAGAGAGTGAATAAGAAATGAAATGAAATCTTAATGAGTATATTCTTACATAAAAGAAACAGAGCAAGCAAAAGAGTTACATATTTTGAGATATTTGAATTTTAGTGAGGCAGGGTCGGATTGATTTCAGAATCCCCTGTTCCGAATTTGGAAAATAATTAAAAATTATAAAAAAAATAATTATGAGTTATAGTTTATATTCTTAGAATCCTTAATGAGTCTATTTTCAAATGAAATAAACAAAAATGTCATCTGAATTCTGTATAATGAGATAATTCATTTTTAGTGAAGAGAGGTCAGAGATGTTGAGCAGTGAAACATGAGTGACTTTAAAGAATAAAATGTAGTAATTGAATAAGCCAAAAATTTTTAAATTTTATGGTAATAAGATATGTGAGTCTAGTTTTGGGGAAAATTAACAGAAATTAATTTGGAGCTCTGTAGCTCTGGATAAAAATAATTTAGTGACTGTAACTCGACTAGACAGCTTTGAATTTAAATATAAGTGAATAGTGAAATTATGTATAATGCTATTTAAGCATGTTATATACATAAATAATGTGGGATGGAGAGGAGGAGGAGGATAATAAAGTATATGAATGAATTGTGTATAATTGGTTAAATGTCTGATTATAATCGATAAATGTTGAAATAGGAGTGATGCTTATATTGGTGCATTACTGGTCATGGTAAGCTCATGAGAGAAAATAAAGTTTCATAGCATATGCGTGTGGTATATGTTGCATGAAATGATGTCATGAGTGGCTCATGAATTAACTCATGTTGGTAAGTTGGTGCATAATTATAGTATTCAAATATATACATATTTGTAATATTTTGCTATGTGATTCGGAAAAAAGGGGAATAAATAGCATACTGAAAATTTGGCCATGGTGCTAGTTTATGTTAAAGGAGTGTTTTATGACATACCTTAAGTAATGGAATGTTATGAATTTTGAGATTAATTTGCTAGTCAAATAAATGACAAATGAATTGATTACGTATTCGTAATTTTGACATATGCTTGGTATATGAAACGTAATAATATATGCTTGAATAAACTTTAAGTATTCGAATGACATGGATTTGATGGTGATAAGATTCGAACATTGAATTCATGAAGCACAGGTGATGTATTATTGTTGTGTGATAGCTTGGTTCGAGAAATTGGTTAGGTTAATGGTAAGTGAAAGCATTTATGGATATAGAAGAAAATTTGGAGTGAATATGAAATTTAGCTCAATTAAATGATTTCATCAATTAAACATTGTGTATACCAGAATGTGTTACTGAATTACATATTCGTAAATTGACATTCAAAGTTCAGTTAGTGATATATGAAAATAACATGAAAGGATTTATGATTGTGATTAATATTGATCCTGACTTAAGGTGGATTCTTCAATATTGGATTGATTTAACGGATATATTGAGCATATGAATAGGTATGTATTGGGCCTCGTAAACCCTAATTAACGACTCGAAGATAATAATTTGAAATTTTTAATTTGGATGAAATTTTATAACTCGGTTTAATATGTTCATAAGTGTATTTATTTTGGTAATGCCTCGTACCCTATTCCAGCGTAGAATATGGGTAAGGGGTGTTACAATGTGACATCACCAGATTCTACCGTAATGTTTAGGTCAGGTTTGGGGTTTTACATCATCGCATATGCTTCCAGACAGTTAAAGCCACATGAGAAAAAGTATCCGACACATGACTTAGAGCTGACTATTATTGTATTTACGTTGACGATCTGGAGACATTACTTGTACGGTGAAAAGTGCCGAATATTTACTGACCATAAAAGCTTGAAGTACTTGATGACTCAAAAATATTTGAACTTGAGGCAAATAAGATGGCTAGAGTTGATTAAAGATAATGAGTTAGTGATCGATTACCACCCGGGTAAGGCAAATGTTGTTGCTGATGCCTTGAGTAGAAAATCTTTATTTGCATTGAGAGCTTTGAATACCGGTTTGGCTTTATCTGATGATGGTTCCATTTTAGCTGAGTTGATGGCTAAACCGATGTTTCTCGAAGAAATCTATGAAGCTTAGAAAAATGATAGTGAGTTGTAAGCTAAAAGAGCTCAATGCGAGTCGGGTGTAGAGTCTGATTTTCAGATCGGTTCTGATGGTTGTTTGATGTTCAGAGACAGAGTATGTGTACCAAAGAATGATGAGCTTATTCGGAAGATCTTACAAGAAGCACATAGTAGTTCTCTGTCTATTCATCCAGGTAGTACAAAGATGTATAACGATTTAAAGAAAATGTACTGGTGGGCAGGAATGAGAAGAGATATTTCAGAACTTGTTTCTAGATGCTTGATCTGTCAACAGGTAAAGGCCGGACATCAGGTACCTTCAGGTTTATTGCAGCCTGTGTTAGTTCCTGAGTGGAAATGGGACCGAGTTACCATGGATTTTGTAACACGATTGCCATTGACGCCAAAAAAGAAAGATATAGTATGGGTTGTGATTGATAAGTTAACGAAGTCAGCTCATTTTATCCCAGTTCGTATGGATTATTCACTTGACAAGTTTGTTGAATTGTATGTTTCAGAGATAGTCAGACTACATGGGGTACCATTATTGATTATCTCAGACAGAGATCCAAGATTTACTTCACGGTTTTGGAGGAAATTGCAGGAAGCTTTGGGTACAAAGTTGAACTTCAGTACAGCTTTCCGTCTTTAGACTGATGGCCAGTTAGAGGGAGTTATTCAGCTACTTGAAGATATGCTCAAATGTTGTGTTTTAGAATTTCAAGGCAGTTGGGAGAAATATTTGCCGTTGGTAGAGTTTGCCTATAATAATAGGTATCAGTCAAGTTTGAAGATGGCTCCTTATGATGCTTTGTATGGACGTAAGTGTCGTATGCCTTCGTATTGGACAGAGCTTAAGGAAAATCAAATTTACACGTTGATTTAGTCAAAGAAATGGAAGAGAAAGTAAAAGTTATCAGAGATTGTTTAAAAGCAGCTTCAGACAGACAGAAGTCTTATACAGATTTAAAAAGAAAAGAGATCGAGTATCAAGTTGGTGACAAAGTGTTCTTGAAAGTATCCCCGTGGTAGAAAATTTTCAGATTTGGCAAGAAAGGCAAACTAAGTCCACCTTTCATTGGACCGTTCGAGGTGACTGAAAGAGTTGGGCCCTTAGCATACCGGTTAGCTTTGCCAACTGAGTTAAAGAAGGTTTATAATGTATTCCATGTGTCTATGTTACATCGTTACCGTTTCGATCCATCACATGTGATCTCACCGACAGAGGTTTAGATTCAGCCAGACATGACTTATGTTGAAGAACCAGTAAAAATTTTAGATAGAGAGATCAAGCAACTAAGGAACGAGAGTATTGCACTTGTGAAAGTGTTATGGAATGGGCATGGGGTTGATGAGGCTACATTGGATCCCTAAGAGGCTATGCGAAAATAGTACCCAAATCTCTTCACAGGTAAGATTTTCGGGGACGAAAATCCCTAAAAAGTGGGAGAAATGTAACATCCCGATTTTGGGCCTAGTCAGAAGAGTGGTTTTGGGACCACAAATTTGATGAGGAAAAATTTATTTTTACTATATTTTTATGGCCTACAATTTCACGGAATGATTTCGTGAAAATTTCGTCCAAAAATTTCGACGTTTGGGCACTCAATTTAGTCAAAAGAACTAAATTGTAAAAAGTACAAAAGTTGAGTTCTACACTTTAGAGGTATCCAATTGTTATGAAATTTTAAATTGGAAGTCTTTATATGGTAATTAGACCATTGGTTAAGTTATGAACAAAAATAGACATGAGATAAGTGAAATAGGAAATTTTTAAGTTAGGGGCATTTTGGTAATTTGGTAATTAAAATGAATTAAAAGGGAAAAAGATGGCAAATTGTGCTCATTTTCTTCATTTGGACGAAATTAGCAAGGGGGGAAGTCATAGTTGGGGTTTTCAAGCTTCCAAGCTCCATAGTAAGTGATCCCAAGCTCCGTTTTTAACGTTCTTTACGGTTTTGAAGCCCTGATAACTTGATTGAGCTTATTCTAGCAATAATTTAACCTAGGGTTCATATTTGGAAAAATACCCATAGGTGAAATGTGATTATTTTGATGTTTTATGGTAGAAAATGAAGTATTAAATTATGTTAAACAATTTGTGCTAAGCGATTTTAAGTGAAAACGAGCAAAACGACATAATCGGTAAAAATACCTAATGTTCATAAGTAAGTGTTAGAAAGGGAATTTGATGTTTCCATAGAAGGGAAAAATGTTCAGCATGTTATAAAACATAATAATATGAGATGAAGTTTAATTTTGGAGCTTTGGGGTAAAAGTGTAAATATGTAAAAGTTTAGGGGCAAAATCTTTATTTTGGAAAAGTTAGAGTCGAGGGCTGTTTTGATAAATGTGAGTATTAAATAAACTAAATTTTCTATTATAGGTCAAGAAGAACGAAAACTGTGGTTAAACCCAGGAAAGAAAAAGGTTGAAGACTAAGTTGATAGATTTGACCATGTTTTGTATTGAGGTAAGTTTACGGTAAATAAATGCAATATTTAAATTATTATTATTAATTCTGCTATTTTCCAGCAATTATGTATTTATTTTATGAAATTATTTAATGTTGACTCAAGTATGAGATGATAGAGAATCAGTGTTAAAAAGTCCTGTTGAAACATAAGGAATATATCGGATACAAATATCATGACATTTGGGTAAAGAGATCCCATCTAAGACCATGTCTGGGACATGACATTGGCATCATTGAGGTTATGAGAGGTCCCATGTAAGACCATGTCTGGGACATGGCGTTGGCACCGAGATGAGAGGTCCCTCTAAGACCATGTCTGGGACATGACATGGGCACCGATATGAGAACTCCCATGTAAAACCATATCTAGGGTATGACATTGGCAGTACAAGAAACATCCCATGTAAGACCATGTCTGAGACGTTTCTTTGGCATGTTATTATCAGAAAAGAGACCCAAGTATCCTTATTATTCCAATGTAGCTCAACGGGCTAGTAAACAAATTATGTTGCATGAAAGTTCAGGTAAAAGCATAAATAACAAATTCAGGTGAGTTATAAGAGTTAAGAACATATTATGTTATAAATTGAGAACCAACATTTTAGTAAGAGAAGAGTAAATTATAATCATGACTTATCTAAGTAAACAAGTAAGTGAACGAGTAAGAGATTAAGTAAAAAGGAAATTAGAAATCATGACACTTGGGTATATTTATTTGTGTTAAATGTTGTTATTTATTTGCTTGTAAACTTACTATGCTTTATGCTTACTTCTGTTATTTTCCTTCTTTTATAGTATTTCAAAGCTAATTGGGGGATCTTAAAGACGTCGGAGAGCACTCACACTATCAATAACAACAACTCGATATTTTATGATGATCAAGTTTTGAGCTATGGCATGTATAGGGACTTAGTCATTTTGAATGTATGTCTTTATGATATTGCGAAAGGATGATGTGTAAATATGTGATAATGTTTAAGTATTAAAATGGCTAAGTAAGAATATGTTTGGTATTATGAATGCCTAGGTGATAGTTTATACCTAGAAATTATGAAAGAGTAAAAAAAATTACAATGAAACAGTTTTGGGGCAGCCGCAGTGACGTGACTTTGAAAAATAACCAAGGATAGTGTAAAATGAATTAGAGAGTGAATAATATACATAATTAAATCTTATCGAGTCTATTTTCATAGAAAAATAACGGTGTGGGTAAAGGAATTTTATATTCTGAGATATTTGAATTTTGGTTAGATAGGGTGAGAATAGTTTTTGGAGTCCCCAGTTCTAACTTTATAAAATCATTAAAAATTGTAAACAAATAATTATGAGTTATAATTTATATGTCTAGATTTCTTAGTGAGTCTATTTTCTGTAGAAATAAGTGAGAACACCATATGAAAATCATACGATGAGAAAATTGATTTTTTGTGAATATAGGGCAGAACCATCAAGCAGTGAAACAAGGGAGATTTTAATGAATAAAATGTACTAATTAGCTAAACCAAAATTTTTGAAAATTTGATGGTAAGATAATATATGAGTCTATTTTTAGGGAAAATTTACGGATCTAAATTTTGAGTTTCGTAACTCGAGTTATAGTAAAATTAGTGACTGCTGCTCAGGTGCACAACATTATGGTGAACAGTGTAATAAATTTTAAAAGCTAAATTTTTATGCCCTGAACTAATAAGTTAAGTCAAGTAGCACCCCATGCTCAACTCCGGCAACGGTCTCGGGTAAGGGGTGTTACCCTAGTAGAAACACAAGGGTGACTCGTCCACTCCTCTCCTACACTAAGTAGGATTTTTTTTCTATTTAAAATAAACCTCTACAACTTTACAAGAGTTTTACCTTCTCTTCCTATAAATAGATGGCACCGACAGAGCTATTCACACAACTTTTGAGAGATTATTATTCTGCTGAAAAATAGAGAAAGTTTATTATCAACTTTTAATTATATTTTTCCAGAATAACAATTTTACCGACTTCTATTAAAGAGGAGAGAATTTTTGTTTTCACCCAAAAGGAGAGAAGTTTTTCCAGTTCTATGTTTCAATTCAATTGGTTCGAGCCCACACTTGAAGCAATTTGTGGTACGATAATAGCAGAGAAGATCGTTTGGTTGAAAGATAAAAAAAATCAAGGATTCGCTTATTTGAAAACATAGGAATGAATTCAGTTAAGGTTTATTGCTATAAATATCACAAACCGGGTTGATTTTCAAAATTTTAATTATTTGTTGTGCAAGAAAATCGTTTTCAAACCGATTTTTTTCCAACAATTGGTATCAAGAGCTAGTTTTTGCTCTATTTATGGTGTCAACCGAGATCAGATCTCTCTCATCATCTTGTTTGATTAATATTTGATAAGATGTGACATTCTTGTATTTTTTATAGGAAACGACCTAGAGGTCAAAACTCAATTAAAAAGAATCGCAAATTACAATATCGTGGATATCCCTTGGATAATCCATTCCAAAAAAAACATATTGGAATTATTTGAGAGTGATAATTTACAAATAAAATCCGCTACTTTATTGCAGCTCCTGCTAACCCACTTAACTTCCACTTTTGTGAACAACTCCATTGTTTTATGAATCTATTTGGTTCAGTGACTGATAACTGTAATCTTTTTTCAAAAATGGCATTTTCAACATTAAAAAAATGAGCAAGATTGATACCCTCCTCGAACGCATATAGCTCCGCCCATTCTGTCGTCATGAACTCGTACTTAAAGCCACCACTACAGTATCAGCACAGTCATGGATAATCACTCCAAAACCCGTTTTGTTGTTTAAGACAGTATCATTCACATTAATTTTCATGAAACCATTCCGTGACTTTTTCCTTTTTTGAACGGTAGGGGTCATAGGAATAATCGGTTTACTCACAATATTATGAATCTTAAAATCATGATTGAGTGTTCTTGCCCTCTCCCATATGATTCGAGCTTCATCTTCCTTTCCACGAAAGACAAAATTGTTGCGATTGTTCCAGCTAGTCTAGAGTGTCGTTAGTAAATCTTCAAAAGCTTTTCTGTCTAGAGTGTGAATAATCATTTCTACACTTGCACCACACGTTGAACATTCTCATCTAAAATTATGTCGAACGGAGGAGATTTTGACATTTTTGGGTAGTAACTCATGACCTAATCTCCATGGAAAAACATGTATTTTAGGAAGAATTTTGAGCTTCCAAATTGTCTTCTAGAAAAGTCTATGCGAGCCAAAACTAGTTTGCTTGAGAAGGAGCCACAAATAAGTTGGCTTTGTAGTATAGTAACCATGGGTGTTATGAAACCATATCATTCTGTCTTTCATACCATTAAAAATAATAGGTAAATTACAAATTTGATCCCCCACAAAATTGCCATGGAGCTCAAGTACCCTCTCATTGTTCCAACTAGGAGAGTTGTTTAACCATAGATCACAGACCATTTTTTTAGGGATTGTCGAACCATATTAGCAAAGGGAATCTCCATTCATCCCTTCGATACCCCAATTATCCTAAAAAATTTTAATGTTTTTTCCATCCTCTACCTGCCAGTCGAAACCATTTTCAAGAGCCTTTGTTGTCGTAAGAATACTAAACCATGTATAGGAGGGTTTGTCTACTTCTTTTAGGGTGGAAGAGATTTCCATTTGGGAAGTATTTTGAGCTAAGTACCTGAAAATAGGGGGCGTCTTTAAATGTAAGGAGCCTCCAAACTTGTCTACCAAGGAGTGCCAAGTTAAAAAGTCTTAGGTCTCTAAAACCAATCCCTCCCATGCCTTTTGGGAAACAAACTTTGTCCCATGCAAGCATATTGCCTATCCTCTCCCTTTCTCCTTGCAAGCCCACCACAAGTGATGTAACTTTGAAAGCATATCCTCCATAGTGCCCCTAGGAGCATGAAAAATAGTAAGTCGGTAGTGATTGTAAAATTGATTTAATGAAAACTTCTTTACCGCCGTAGGACAGTAACCACTTCGACCGACTATTGATTCTGCAAGAAAAATGATTAAGGATATTATGCAAAACCATTGTTTTCTTTTTCCCCGCGAGAAGAGGTAAGCCAAGATAATTCTCCAAATTTTCAACAACTCTCATACTTAACATATCGCCATAAAGTGTCTTTGGTCCCTGGAAGTGTTAGGGCTAAAAAACACCATGGATTTATCGAGATTAATCTGTTGACTCGACGCTTTCAAAAACTCTCTTAGAATCTTCAAAGTAGCTTCAACCTCCTTAGTTTTATTTCTAATAAAAAGAAGGGCATCATTGGCAAAGAAAAATGATTTATTTAAGGGCCATTTTGACTAGCCCGAATTTCGCGGATATGACCAACATCTTGAGCATTAATGAGAATCCTTGAGAAAGCCTTCATGTAAAATAAGAAAAGATAAGGGGAGAAGGGATCCCCATGACGAAGGCCCCGTTTGGGAATAATAACCTCCGAAAGTGCCATTCGACGTGATGATAAGCCTTACTCAAATCAAGTTTGATGACAAAACCTTTGTTCGACCCATTTTTGAACTCTGTAAATAGTGCATCAATTAATTTGCAATAAGGATGATATTGTGAATTATACGACTCGGAACAAAAGCACTTTGATTCTACCTGATAGAAATAGGGAGAGCAACCTTTAATCTATTAGTTAAAATCTTTGAAATAATTTTGAAGATCACCCTGCATAAACTAATAGGCAGAAAGTTAATCATATCTTTTGGATTCTTGAACTTGGGGATGAGGACAACCATCATATCATTAATACCCGAAATATCCCTATTACCGTCAAAAATGGAAGGAGGACGTCTTTACCCACCGCTTCCCAGTTTTCTTTAAAAAATACACCAAAAAGACCATCAAGGCCTAGGGCTTTAGGATGATCCATTTGGTTGAAAGCATCAAGAATTTCATCATCCATGACTTTCCTTTCCAACATGTTTTTAATACCCGGTGTGATAATCCTTTAAATGTAGTTCAAAAAATTATCATCATGTTAGAAGCATCTATTTTAAAGAGATTGTGAAAATAATTCCAAGTAACCCTACAAATGTTATTCGTATCACTCACCCAATTGCCATTCGAATCCATCAAACCCTTTACTTTATTTTTATTTAACCTACTAGTAGCCCGAACATGGAAAAATAAGTATTCCTATCACCCTCTTTAAGCCATTGAATGTGCGATCTTTGGGCCCAATAACTTTCCTCTTCAGCATAAAGATTCCCCAACTCGGTACGAGAATCTTTCAACATGTCGGCTTTAAAATCCAAATAAGGCCCATTAATAAGTCTCTTGCTCCTATCAACCAATCAACAAATATGACTTTTCATTCCTTCTGTATCGACGATATTGCCAAGGGGCAAGCACTCTACGCACCCTCTCAATATTCTCAATGATATTAGTCTCATTATTGTCCCAATCATGCTTAATAAGATCCTTGGCTTCTTTCTCTTTTGCCCAGCAAGCATTAAATTTAAAAAAGTAGCCTCGAGTCTTTTAATTCCTCTCTAGATTTACGTCTCATAGTATCCAACAAAATTCCATCGTGGTTAGAGTTTGCTTGTCTCACCACGTTTGTCGCAAGGAAAGGGAGGTTTTCAATAGCATTAATAAAAATTAAGAATCTTTCCAGTCTCTCTTTTATCATTCTTTTACCTTCACAATTATTGTGATATATATGTATGAGATGATCCACAGTTGATCTATCAAATATAAGAAGGGTGATAATGAGAAAATACATGTGTTGTATTATTCCATTCACTTTTTTAGGTTATTCAATTACTGTAAGAAGTACAGTAATGAGAAGGTGCATGTCAAGGATTGGATCTGGCAAGGAAAGGCTTAATTTTTAAGTGGTCAAATAAGGATCACCTCCTTTCCTAGGAAACTACCTACTGCACAGTTCACACTCACTTCTTCAGTTTTCCCTTAAAAGAAAACTTATGGAGAATCAAAATTATTTGGCTGACTCTTGTGAATAACTGAATGTGAATATTATAAAATTGTTATAGCATACCATGCATACCTGATATAAGCATGTCATATAGCCTAGGAAAGAATGTCACACGTACTTATCATGCATATATTGATCATATATGGTTGAAACCGGAAATGAAAAACCTTACATGCATTTTTTAAAAAATATTAAGTAAGACAAGGTCCCTAAACAAGCCTATGGTCTCTATCAATGGTCTCTTGTGATGGCATGAAATGGACCATTCCCAAGGTAGACGTTTCCATGTGGATTTCATTGAGGAGACTTTCAGAAAGCAAGCAAAATTTTCTTATGATCATATGATAGTTATACCGGCCCCTTTGGTAGGTAATGTCATGCGATACATTAAGAAATTTTATCTTCAAAAGAGGACAACTAGTCAAAGCATGCTACTCCATGAGATTCTCCCATAATGACTCATTTGTGAACCATGATGCGACCGATGTTGATTTGATAGCTATACACTCAAGATCTTTTAGTTAAGTAACTCTCTATGAAGCTCTGCTTAAGTTAGAATGATGGTCAAACGATACACAATTATTAGTACGTGTGAATGCCTAAAGGAATTAGGTTCATGTACTAATTCAATGGAAATTCATGATCTTACTAGTTGATCATGATCACCCCATGGTGGCTTGATTCAATAGGTGAGGGAATTATCATGATCACCCCATGGTGGCTTGATTCAATAGGTGAGGGAATTATCATTATAATGGCTTACTAATGTTTTCAAGTTTTAATGTAAGACGCATGCATCATCTTAATGCATACTATAATGTTGCAAAACATTTTCAAAAAATTTTTTAATACAAAAATATTAATATATGAATGTTTTATTTTTAGTTCGATAATGACACCAACTTCTTTATTGAACATACTCACTGAAAACAAATTAAACAAAAATAACTATAGGGAATGGAAAAGAAACATGATAATTATCCTGAGCTATGAGAAACTTAAAATAGTTCTTGATAATAAGTGCCCATCGACCACTCAAGCTGACGCTAGAAAATGCTAGGAAGAGTCTAATGAGATAGCTTGTTGCTATATGCTAGCAAGTCTGACCACTACTCTGTATACACAAGTAAAGAGCTGTAAGATTGCTAAAGTGATTCTAGATAAGCTAGAAGACATGTTCGGAAGCCAAGTTACCTTCGCTCGATAGTCTGTCATAACTAGCTTGATGAATGCCCAACAAAAGAATGACACTTCGGTCAAAGACCATATGATCACTGAAATGGGTTACTTTGCCGAGACTATGGACAATGAGGTCAATCTGGACCAAAAAACACAAATTGAGATGGTGTACAATAGTTTGCCAAAGAATTTTACTGGTCTGTGGGTCGTATATAACCTTGGCAACAAAACCCTGACACTTACACAACTCAAGGAGCTACAATCCTATGAGTTGATGTTGAACAACGGTTAGTCGATCCGAAAAGCATAAACAAAAATTTTAATATTTAGAAATCCCAATCTTATCTGTAATGGATGAATGTCAAATAATCTATATTTTATCAAACCAAATATTTATGCACTGCTTGAGACTGAAATATCGAATAAAAGACTTAAAATTTCTCACTCTATTGAGACATACATTTGGCATTTTAGATTTGGTCATATTAACCGAGAAATAATCACTAGAATTGTGAAATACTACATCTTAAGTTTACTTAAAGAAGTTGATCTTCCACAATGTGAATCTTGCTTGGCAGGTAAGATGACTAAGCGATCTTTTAGGACAAGGTTTGTTTCTTCGTATTTCCTTAGTACCTTAGTCAGATTTTCTAAGCAATCATCATAAGTATCTCTGAACACTGAGAAGTCATCCATAACACTTCAAAAAAATTTCCAACCATATTAGTAAAAATAGTCAACATACATATTTGAAAAGTAACAAGTGCATTGCACAAACCAAAAGGCATTCTCTTAAAAGCAAACTTACCGGATGGACAAGTGAGTGTCATTTTGTGTTGATTCTACGAGGCTACTGTGATCTGATTTTAACCCAAGTATTCATTTAAGAAACAATAATAGTCTTGCCCTACAAGTTTTTCTAGCATCTAGTATTTTCTAGTTGCTTTGTTTAGCTTTTTCCAATCCACATTGATTCTCCATTTCATAATCGTTCAGGCTGGTATCAACTCATTGTTCTCATTCTCCACGACCATAATGCCTCCTCTCTTCGGCACAAACTAGATTTGACTTACCCATAAATTGTCTAAAGATGGGGTGAATAATTCCCACATCTAACCACTTGATAATTTCTTTCTTGACCACCTGTTTCATAATTGGCTTCAACCTTCTTTGTCCATCAATTGTTCCTTTTCTTCCCATCTTCTAGTATATGATATTATGCATACAAAAAGATGGAATAATACCTCAGATATCAAATATGGTCCACCCGATCACCTTTTTAAATTTCATCAGCACGTGAATCAATTTTTTCTCTTAACTATCAATTAGCTCTATTGAAATTATAGCAGGCAGAGTAGAAGAGTTACCGAAGTAAACATATTTTAAATGAGACGAAAGTACCTTTAGATCCAATTTAGATGGCTCTTCAATTGATGTATTTAGTTGAACATGCGCACCTAACACCAACTCTGAAAAATGAAATCAGGATTGTGGAACAAGTCCCTTCGAATTGGCTTCTAGTAAAGCTAAGTATTCCTCCCCTTTTTCATCACTTAATGGATTGGACATTAAGACTCGCTCAATGGGCCCTTTATAGAATTGAGTTCCCATTCTATAACCAAGGATTCTAACTCGGACATTACAAAAAATTTTTCAACTGCAACGAAAACCTCATAGCTTTAAATACATTAAAAGTTCCCTGATCATCTTGCACTCGCATGGTGAGGTCACCCTTCTACACATCGACAAAGGTCCTACCGACTGCCAAGAAAAGCGTTCCCAGGATGATTGATAGTTATTTATCTACTTCAAAATCTAGGATAATAAAGTTACTAGGAAAAATAAATTTATCTACACGTAGCAATACATCTTTGATTTTTCCTTCTAGATGTGCTAAGGCTCTGTTTGCTAGGATACGGGATAGAGTTTGAATCTCATATGAACATAACACGGTGAAAAATAAAATTGATATCCCATAAACAACCAAGGATCTCACGCAATACGTACAAATCAAAAAGGGAATAACAAAAATTATCTTATTTCGTTAAACTTCCAGATACTAACGCTTGATTTGAATAGGATCTATAAAGGTGCTGCCTTGTTGTAAGATGACCACCCTCTACAAGTATCCACACTCGAATGGTCGAATGGAATGCTAGTTCCAAAATCATTTTCTCAAAATGTTTTTTGTTTATTCTCTCAAACGGCTAATAGCCAAAAACTTGTGTTACTAAAGAAGTGTACATATATCACATATATATAAGGTTGGGTAAAATTGGATTTGAGGTTTTATATATATTTAAAACTCTTTTAAATAATTTAAAATCTCTTTCCTCATCTAATAAGGAATGTCATATTTTATCTTGAATTTTAAAACTCTTTTAAATAATAAGTTAAATTCTATTTAATTATCTTTTATTTAAAACTCTTTTACATAATAATAATTAAATTCTCTTTTAATTATTATTTATCTAAAACTCTTTTAAATAATAATTAAATTCTATTTCCTTTTCTAATAAGGAGTATGTCAAATCCTTTTGATTTTGAATTTTAATTATTATTTATCTAAAACTTTGTTAAGTAATTATAAAATTCTATTTCCTTATTTGATAAAGAATATATCAAATCACCTTTTTATCTCTTTTATTATTATTTACGAATTGAATAGGAAATAGTAACCAATTTGTTATTTGTTATAATTTTGACTACAATTTAAATTTTCAAAATTAAATTGAATCAATATAATAACTGATTATTACTCGTAACTGAAAATAATCTTATCATTTTAAGTTACTTAAAGAGAGCGATAAACTTAACCATTCTTGTTCATTCTTAATGTGCGACCCTATAGGTTCAATTAACGTTGACAGTAGGCCCAAATCATATTTCATCCTACAAGTCATAAGTGGCCTCTAGCAAGACATTATGACTACCCAAGTTAAATGAAAGCTCATGATCCGAGACAACCTAAATACAACTCATGACACAGTCCTTTTGTCTCACGGTATCTAGATAGAGTATAAGGCATGGATAAAGTCAACCTTATATCATTGTATCTTTAATTTCTCGATACCCAATTAGACTGACAAAACAAATGACATTGATCTCCATCAATTCATTCGAGCATGGCCATGCCTTTTTCAATTTCAATTTTCGAGGGGACCAGGGATATCTCTCTTATAATAAGTGGGACAAATTCCATCTTAATCACTCATATCTCACTACATGATTCTAATTATGTTCAAGCATAACTTTTATAGTTGTCTAGTTAAAGAAAACGTTTGATTAAGTCAAAACATAAAATTCCTAATGTTGAGAACTATAGTGATTTCAGGTTTAAGGATTTAATGACACAACAGTTTAGAGATTTAATTTATGAATTTGATCAATGTATTAATCTAAAATGGGTTGGTCCAATATTCATTCTCAACAAATACATATGAATATGATTTATTTCTCAAACACATATTCAAGATATAAATACCTATCATATTCCATACTAATCTTAACTCAACTTAATTCATTTTGTTCCCACAACAACGACAGATTAGGGACATTTAGAATAACATTATTAAAGGATATTTCTAGACATTAAACATGCAAATTAAAATAATAATAAATTCATTTAATCAAAATAAAGCGTCCATATGATAGGCCTAGAGCACTATTACTAACAATCTCCCACTTGCACTAGGCCCAATTATTAATGTATCTCATACCTATGAACCTAGCATGACGATCATGCTTTGCTTGTGCAAAGACTTAGTCAAATGATCAACAACATTTCCATCTATTGGAACTTTGCAGATGATAACACATTAGAATGTGTTTGGATCACTGATATGATCTAGGTTCCTTAGCTTGCGCAATAGCACCATAATTGTCACAATAAACATCAACATGATTTGTGATGCTAGGAACCACTCCAAGGTCACTAATGAACTTCTTGATCTAAACTGCTTCCTTTGCTATATCAGATGCTGATATGTATCCAACTTGAGTTGTAGAATCAACAACAGTTCTTTGCTTTGAACTTTTCCAACTAATAGCACCACAATTTAAACAAAACACATATCCTGACTGTGATCAGAAATCATCTTTGTCGGTTTGAAAACTTACATTTGTGTAACCGCTTACAACTAGATAATTTTCCAAACCGCCATACACCAAGAACATATCTTTAGATCTTTTTAAGTACTTAATTATGTTTTTTATATCTATCCAGTGACTCTTACTATGATCTGATTGGTATCTACTCGTTATGCTTAAAGCATAAGAGACATCTGGTCTAGTGCATAACATGGCATATATGATGGATCCTATTGTTGAAGCATAAGGAATTTTGCTCATGTGGTCTTGCTAATCTTTTGTGTTAGGACACTGAGTCTTACTTAGATTAATACCATGAGACATAGGCAAGAATCCTCTCTTGGAGTCTTGCATACTGAACATTTTCAGTACTTTATCTATGTAAGTACTTAGACTTAGACCAATCAACCTTTTAGATCTATTTCTATGGATTTTTATCTTAAGGATGTAGGCTGCTTTGCTTAAGTCTTTCATTGAGAAACACTTCCCTAACCAAGACTTGATATTCACCAAGGTAGAAATGTCATTCCCAATGAGTAAAATGGCATCGACATATAAAATCGAAAATGCAACTGCGCTGCCACTAATTTTCTCTTAAACAGAAGGTTCATCTTTATTTTTAACAAATCCAAGCTCTTTGACAGATTCATCAAAACGAAGATTCCAACTTTGTGAAGCCTACTCCGAACCATAAATGGATCTTTGAAGCTTGCATGCTTTACCAGAATTCTCTGGTTGTACAAAACCCTCGAGTTGTGTCATGTACATATCCTCAAGTAAGTTTCCATTGAGAAACACATTTTTGACATCCATTTGCCAAATCTCATAGTAATTATATGCAGCAATGGCAATAAGGATTCTAATGGACTTAGGCATGGCTATGGGTGAAAAAGTTTCATCTTAGTCTATACCATGAGTTTTTTTGAAACCTTTTGCAACTAACCTTGCTTTGTAAGCATGCACTTTCTCATCCATGTCAATTTTCTTCTTGAAAACCTATTTGCACCCAATGGTCTTTGCACCTTCCGGTAGATAGATCAAGGTCCAATCCTGATTATTATACATGGATTGCATTTCAGACTTCATGGTCTCCAACCATTTCTTAAAGTCCAGATCTGACATAGCCTCTTGATAGGTAGTAAGTTCATCTTTATCCACTAAAATTATGACATGGTTATCAATTACAAGAAATCCTATAACACCCCTAACACACCTCCTTCATCGAATTAGGGTCACAGGCATTACTAACCAATCAAAATATTTAATTACTACATAAGCAAAGGTGTAAACTGACTATTAACATCATATTATACAGGGAGCAATACATGCTAATTTATTCTTTCCATATAATTATCTTAAACAACTGAATGATGAGATATGCTATGCAATGCTAAACTTGGTCTTCCACTGTCTACACTCTTATCACTATTTATTCTTTCTTGAAAGCTAGAAGTTGGATACATAACAAGACTATTCCAATTATTTGCATCAAAGTATTGAACTATACTCCGACTACTACCTTCGATGACATTAGTAGAATGACTTACTTTACCTAATTTAAGTTTTCTATTTCAATCAAAATCAGAGTAAAAATACTCTTACAGTCCTTAATACAAGTTTATAGGACCTTAAAAATATTCTAAAAACATACAGGGGTTAATTTGAAACAATTTTAAAAGTTTAGGGAAAATTTCAAAAAAAACTTAGAAGCAAGGGTGAGACGGCCATTGATATGCTCCAGGTCGTGATGCTTTCAAAATTGGGACAAACGGTCGTGTCCCAGCCCATGTCTCTACCCGTGTAACTCACTGACTTGAGACACACAGTCGTGTCTCAGCCTATGTCTCTGCCCGTGTAACTCACTGACTTGGGTAACATAGCCGTGTGATAGACCATGTGTACCTAAAAACTCAAGTTTACCAAATCATACTTACTTGGACACTAAAAAACCCAATTACCGGCCATTTAAACTATTTAAAACACAATTAAACATGCTTAAAACGTGTCTAAACATCCATCTTAAGTGTCTAACCAATGTACCCTCGTTAGTACCACATTTTATTTTTGCAAACACATTAATAAGGCAACCATCATCCAAACTCTCACTCATACTAATTTGCTATAATTGAACTAATCTTTTAGCTATTTAGGCTATCAAAATTTAAACTAAAACACATGCAAAACATTAGCTTGACTATCATACCAAAACATAGATTTAACCACAACCATCTGAACACATAAGTACCATTACACATGGAACTCAAAATAACATCACATTAACAATACAAAATCAACCAAAGACCTCCTCGGTACATACCATTATAATATAAAACATCACCACACTTGTGTCTAGGACTGTTGTTGGATGCTGAGTCATCAATAATTTGAAAAGTACCTAACCCACGCACGGGAAACAAAACCATATGCTGAGTATAACTCAGTGGTATTTCTATAATCCGAACAATTAACACTTGATGTAAATAATAAAAATGTAAGATGCAATTAAGAAATGATATATAGAATATCAAGTTTATCAAGCTAATTTATTCATTCTTTTTCACATCCAACAAATATTGCACATTTTAATATATGGCAATAGCATTTCATAAGGTATCTAATAAACCATCTCATACAAAGGCATTATTCATTTCCATTTGTCATCCTTTTACATTTCAAATATCAAGCACATCGATTTTTATCATTTATTTTCCCCTATTAACACGACTCAGACTTGGACGGATACACAGATCCAATGAACTTGGACGGATACACGGATCCAGCCAATACACCAGTTTCGCACCCAGTGCCTCATTGCATAAATTTGAAGCAAGTAATTGTGGTCAGCCCTATAATAAGTTGACACCCAGTGTCTCATCGATTATACCAGAGCAAATTGCCACCCAGTGCCTCATCGACTCGAAGTCGGAGTAATCCCTGTACTCTTCCTACCCTATAGAATGCCATCTATATCCGACTTAGCCCGAAACAGTTAATAGGGTTTTATTTTACTTTTCAATTTGATAGTAACCACATTTTCTCAATACATATATTCAATTCAACTGTCATAAAAATACCACATTTCTCGATACTCATAATCGAGTCATCTTAATCATCATTTAATTCAATTCAGCCCAAATGTACAAGAGTTCTTAACTCAATTACTTACCATACACAAACAACTCAATATGCAATAATTCACAATTTAGTTTGGATTATAGAAACACAAATCGTATATTCTGAGCTACTCGACGTCGACCTTGTCTTTCCCCTTCTTACTCAAGGACTCCAGAATGACATTTGCTATGGAATAAAATAATTAAAATGGATTAATAATACGCAACTCAATTTTTACTAAATTTCAAATTTTATACCACGTTTTGCTTAATTTTCAATTTAGTCCCTAAACTGAGACTAATTTTAATCTCCATATTTAACCTCAAAATTTTATACTAATTTCACTCTAAACTAAATTTAGCTCCTTATTTTCAATTATACCCTTAATTTCTAAATTTTCACAATTTAGTCCCTATTACTCAATATTAACAATTAAATCCACAATTTAGTCATTTTCCACTTCTAACTTAAAATCTATCAATAAAATCTATAAAGCTTTAACTAATCAACAATGGTAACATCGTCAATCTTAAACAATACTAAAAATTATAACAAGGGTTGGCTAGTTCTAAGTATCGGGATTCCAAAAATGCAAAAATTACAAGAAAAGGGACTAAAAATACTAAAAATTCAATTGACTAGCCAATTGAAGTTTGAATGTTTGAAACCCTTAAGACCTTGCGTTTCATTTTTCTTTTCCTTCTCAATATGATTTGCATGTAAAAATTAGTTAAAGAAATGGTATTTTGGTTTGTTTATTACCATTATCTATTATTATATAAGATATATATTAAATTCATATATATAATACACAGCATTAATGATCGTCCACTATAACATAAATAAATGTATATTTACTACTTTACTCCCTTTAATTAATTTTAATTTATAATTCAACTTTTGACCCTTTCACCATTTAGTCCCTGTACCTTAATAACTCCAAATTCAAGAAAATTGCTTACTAAAAATTTTATTCGCCTCTACTATGACTCCGTAAATATTTATATTAAATATTTACGAGTTCAGTTTGTAGAATCAAAGTCCTAGAAATACACTTTCCGACACCCCTGACTATCAAGTCAATACAAATCCATATCTCTAGGGCTCATGACGTGTCCTATCAGATCTACATAATACATGTGCTCCTGGAGAAGTGTCAACAATGGTTTATTGACTCTGAGTATCCAAAGGCAGTTCAATGTAATTTTGTGGTTCTCGAACTTCTTCGAGTTATATCTTGCTCCCATTGGTTCCTTTACTAGTAAATTCCTTTTCTAGGACAACACCATTCTGAGCAACGAACACTTTGTTCTTGTTGGGATCATAAAAGTGGTATCCCTTAGTTTCTTTAGGATACCCCACAAAAAGACATTTGTCTATTTGGGCTTCAGCTTATTAGAAACTAGATTTTTCACATAAGGTTCACAACCTCAAATCTTAAGAAAAGACAAGATAGGCTTCTTACTAGTCCACATCTCATATGGGGTCTTTTCAACTCCTTTGGAAAGAACTCAATTTAGTGTGAATGCAGCTGTTTCAAGTGCATAACCCTGAAAGGTAAGCGAAAGATATGTCAGACTCATCATAGATCGAACCATATCTAATAAGGTTCGATTCCTTCTTTCTGACACACCAATCCATTATGGTGTTCCATGGGGAGTTAACTGTGGAATAATTCCACAATTTCTAAGATGGTCATCAAACTCTTGGCTCAAATATTCTCCACCTCAATCAGATCGAATGGCTTTTATTTTCTTGCCAAGTTGATTTGGTGCTTCATTTTGAAAGGTTATGAACACTTCAAATGGTTAAGGTTTTTGTCTCATCAGGTAGACATAACCATATCTATTGAAGTCATTAGTAAATGTAATAAAGTACTTACAACCTCCTCTAACTATTAAAATTAATGGTCCACATACATCTATATGTATTAGAACCAATAATTTATGTAACACCTCAAACCCATATCCGTCACCAGATTATTTTTATGAGGTATTACCGAACGAAACATAGTTCATCACGATCATTTATTACAATTCATCCACGAAATTATAATGACTTCTTACAATAGTTATCAAATTCAAATAGCAACCATTCACTCATTTATAAAAGTCAAATTCATATATATTCAATCAAATTACTAACCAACCAACAATCATCAAAATCATAGTCCACATGCTTCATAAATACAAATTTCGAGCTATGTGACCATCAATTACATGGCATTCAAATACCTAAATCATAATCAAACATAATTCATCTCATATACCGAGCATACATTAAGACATCCTTTAGCACAATTTCATGCCTTTAACTAAATACTAAGCATACCATTTTCATATGCTAAGCATCAAGCCAAAATTTCATATTCACAACCAATTCATTTCTCATTTATTCGGCTAGCAAATTCGCCTCAAAATACATATCAATTCCACCAATCAATACTAAGTTCAACATAATATTTCATAACCTAATACAAACATCAACATGTCACTTATAACTATATATATAACCAACGAAACAAACCTAAAACATATTCATTATTCACCATATAGAATCGTACCAAAATAACCAATACTCAATCAATATATATATTCATCATTTACCTCATTAATAAAACCAAAACATATAACCATGAAACATACTTCCCAAAATGAACTTTTACCATAACCGAATATACACAAACATTAGCATCATTATCAAGCCATTTTTGCATGGCTACAAATATACAGATCAAAACGAACCATATTAAAACTAGCCTATACATGACATATGTCGAAAGTACAAACTTTTAAAGTATCGAAATAGCGATCAATAGTGTGACGATGTTCCTGGATGATCTCCAAAGTCGAGCTAGCTTTATATATCTATAAAACAGAAATAAAAACACACAAAGTAAGCTTTGAAATCTTAGCAAGTCAAAACCAAATAAATAGTCGTAAAAACATACATAATCTCTTTCAACTAAGCCGAATATAACTAGTCTCAAACACATATAGAAACACTTTTCTCATGCATTTCACTTTATCTCATTAACAACATCACTTACCTTTTTCTTTTAAAGTACATATCAATTTCACACATACCTGAATCGTTTATCTCTTATACCCATTCGGTATCGTATCGACTTTGCCCGTTGAACCATTCAGAATTGTTAAGGATACTTGGAAACACATATATCACATACAATGCCATATCCTAGATATGGTCTTACAGGTTATCACATATTGATGCCACTGTCTCGGACAGGGTCTTAAACGTAATCTCATATCGATGCCAATGTCCCAGACATGGTCTTACACGAAATCACACATCGGGAGTCCGAATGTCATGACATTTGTATCCTATACCATTCCTAAGGTTCGTACAGGATTTTCGGACGTTGTAGCTCTGTCAATTCTGGCTTGTTTTCAAATTTTCAACATTTGATAAAATTCAATGATAATCAAACATAATTAACACAATTTGAATGCATTTATTTGCATATGAACTTACCTTGGATACGGAACGAATGGGTCGAATCGACTACTCGATAAATTTTGACTTTCCCCAATCTAACTCTGATTTCTTTCTTTCTTGATCTAAATCAATTCAAATCTAACTTTTTTAATCACAAATCCATTTAATTTCATCCAAAAACACATAGATGAGCATTTTGCACTTTACGCCCTAAAAATTCACATTTTCTCAATGTAGTCCCTATTTTAGAACAACACAAAACACACATAATTTCATTAAACTCATGCTTGGTCGAATCTTCCCTAGTTCCCTAGCTTCCCATTAATTCCATTTATTTCACATTTTAACCTCTCAATTTACAAATTTCACAATTTAATCCTTGATAAGCATTTTTATCAAAAATCACTTAGTAAAACATGATAATCTAACATCAAATATTTATTTTTCATCATCAAACAACAAAAAGCTTAAATATTTATCAATGGCATTTCACAAAATCATCATCAAGTTTGAAAATTAAATCATGGGCTAGCTAGAATACAAAGCAACGATCTCAAAAACGTAAAAATCATCAAAAATCGATCTCAAAGCATACCGCAATCAAGACTTCAAAGTGCCGAACCCTAAAGCTTCAAAATGGTTTCTCTTCTTTGTTATTTTCGGCTAAAAAAGATGAACATGCATGAATTTTTATGTTTTGTTTTATTTATTACATATTAATATGCCATTTACTTATTTACCCTTAATGAATAAACATGGAAATTTATAATGCATGTCCACTAACACTACCAATGGTCTAATATCATCATAAGGACTTTTATTTTAATTAATCATAGCAATTGAGCACTTTAAACAAATAGTATGCAACTTTTGTATTTTACGCGATTAAGTCCTTTTATCAAATTAACTAACTAATCGGTAAAATTAAATCACTAAATTTTCATACATATCAAATAACATATTGTAAATACCAAAATAATAATAACATAATTTTACGACCTCAGATTTTTGGTTCCAAAACCATTGTTCCGATTTAGCTAAAACCGAGTTGTTACAATTCATTAACCCTTTTACTGTGTCCAATGAAAGGATTCTTTGTCATCTTATCTAATAAACAAGATTCACAAGTATCATATGATTCAAAATCAAATGAATTCAAAATTCTATCTTGATGGAGTTTTGCAATACGTTTCTCATTTACATGACGAAGTCAGCAGTGCCAAAGATAGGTTCGATTTAAATTATTAGACTTAAATCTCTTAGTATTTATGTTATGGATTGATGAATTGTTGGATTTTTTAATATTCAAGATATAAAGACCATCTTGTAAATCGCATTTACATAGAATATGTCTTTAAAATAAATGGAGCAATTATTATTCTTAACAATAAAAGAAAATTCATCATTATCCAAACAAGAAATAGAAATGATATTCCTACTTATACTAGGAACATAAAAGCAATTGTCCAAATCTAACAAAAGCCTACTGGGGAAAGTAAGTTCATAACTTCTTACAACTAAAGCAGCAACTCTTACTCCATTGCCAACTCATAGGTCAACTTCGCCTTTCTTTATTTGTCTACTCCTTATGAGTGCCTGCACATTTGTACAAATGTGAGATCCACATCGAGTATCTAATACCCATGAACTTGAAGGAGAAAAATTAACATTTATAACATAAATACTTGAAGAGCCTATCTCACCAGTCTTCTTTTTCTTTGGATCCTCTAAATATAGTTTGCAGTTTCTTTTCCAATGACCAAGTTCATTGCAAAGTAAACAAACACCCTCCTTAGGGGGTTTAGCCTTGGGTTCAAATTTGGGATTGGGGTGCGCATTGGACTTTCCAGCCTTTCCCTTTCCCTTGTCAATTCTTTTTCCTCTTTTCCTGAAGCCCTTTCCCTTTTGAACCATTAGAACGTGATTAGGCTTGGACTGGATATTTTGCTCAGCAGTTTTAAGCATCGTATGTAGTTCTGGAATTGATTTGTCCATCTCATTCATGTTGTAGTTCTTGAGAAACTGGCCATAACTTTTAGGCAGTGAATTCAGGATCAAATCAGTTGTCAACTCTTGGCTTAATAGAAATCCAAGTCTATCAAGGTGATCAATATAGCCTTTCATCTTTAGGACATGAGTGCTAACCGAAACACCATCAGTCATCTTACAAGAATCCAGTGCCTTAGTAGTGTCATACCTTTCTTGCATTGCCTATTGCTAGAACATTTGCTTAAGATTGTAAATGATATCATAAGCATCCATGTGTTTAAGATCTTTCTAAAGTTCAGAACTCATGGTAGCTAGCATCAGGCATGCAACATCGGTAGAGCCATTTTTATGCTACTCATAAGTATTTTTTAGCTCTAGTAGCATTCTCAGCTGGTTCCTCGAGGTGAGGTTCATGCAGGACATAAAGTTTTCTTTCTTGTTTGAGAACATACCAGTCAAGGGAATTACTCCCAGTAAGTTTTTCCTTCTCAAGGACCGATCGTAGTGACATAGTAGAATTATTCTTGTCTCACTAATATAACCTAATGTACTCCTACTTTGGTAGAACCTACATTAAAGTGATAAAAGCCTTGACAAGTATTCTAAAATTCATTGCATATAAAGTTAAAATTTTATGTGAGAGATCATTGTTGATTTTAATATTTAGTATATATGTCTTAACAAAATATGAGTATCACATACTAATAGATATCATCCAAAGCATTCCATACTCATAGCATCATATATATGCATTAAAATAAACGTGAAATAGTATGGCCTTAATCTAAATTGATCTTCATAATAAAATATAAAAATCAAAAGTTAACCCGAGGTAATAAGCATCTCTATGGCACCGCCTTGGACCACCAACTTGTGTATAGTCATCTAGCTCCTCCATCATCATGGTCGAATAGCTTGACTCCAAAAGGGCTTACAATGTCTTCTTGTTATATTACAATAAAATTTACTTTTACTGGAGAAATAAAATTACAATAAAACAAAATGACACGCAGAACCTATTTAAAAATTACAACCCATTGTAAAATAATAACAAAATAATATGCCATTCACATAAACCTGAAAGGCCATACTATGTACCATACAATAGGTAACACTGCATACAACAACATCATGCGATTCAAACATAGCACGAGCATGATAAGTACGCAGAGCAAGACACTCTGATACCACCGTCGGGATACAAGATAGAGTTTGAATCTCATACGAACATAATACAGCAGAAAATAAAATTGATTTCCCATAAACTACCAAGGATCTCATGTAATACGTAAAAATTGAAAAGGGAATAACAAAAATTACCTTGTTTCATTAAACTTCCAGGTACTAACGCTTGATTTGAATTGGATCTCCAAAGGTGCTGTCTTATGGGAAGACGACCACCCTCTACAAGTAACCACGCTCGAATGAATGACAAACAGTCGAATGGAATGCTAGTTCCAACTTCGTTCTCTTAAAACATTTTTGCTTTATTCTCTCAAACAGTTGCTAGCAAAAAACTTGTAATACTGGAGAAGTGTACATATATCACATATATATAGGGTTCGGTAAAATTGGATTTGAGGTTGCATATATATTTAAAACTCGTTTAAATAATAATTTAAATTTTATTTAATTATATTTTATTTAAAACTCATTTAAATAATAAATAAATTATGTTTTAATTATTATTTATCTAAAACTCTTTTGAATAATAATTAAATTCTTTTTCCTTATCGATAAGGAATATATCTAATCCTTTTGATTTTGAATTTTAATTATTATTTATCTAAAACTCTTTTAAATAATTATTAAATTCTATTTGCTTATCTAGTAAGGAATATATCAAATCCTTTTTATCTTGTTTATTGTTATCACCAAATTTAATAGGAAATAGTAACAAAATTACCATTTGTTGTCATTTTGAATACGAATTTAAATTTCCAAAAATTAAATTCGAATCAAAATAATAACTAATTATTACTCGTAATTTAAAATAATCTTATCATTTTAAATTACTTAAAGAGAACAATAAACTTAACCATTCTTGTTCATTCTTAATGTGTGACCCTATAGGTTCAATTAACGTTGGTAGTAGACCCAAATCATATTTGGTCCTACAAGTCATAAGTGGCCTCTTGCAAGACATTACGACTACCCAATTTAAATGAAAGCTCATGATCTGAGACAACCTAAATACAGCTCATGACATAATCATTTTGTCTCACGATATCTTGATAAAGTTTAAGGAATTAATGGATAAATTCAACCTTATATCGTTCTATCTTTAATTTCTCGATACCCAATTAGACTGAAAAAATGAATGACATTGATCTCCATCAATTCATTCGAGCATGGCCATGCATTTTACAGTCTCAGTCATCGAGAGGCCTAGAGATATCTCTCTTATAATAAGAGGGACAAATTCCTTCTTAATCACTCACATCTCACTACATGATTCTAATTATGTTCAAGCATAACTTTTATAGTTGTTCGGTTAAAGACAACGTTTGATTATGTCAAAACATAAAATTCCTCATGTTAAGAACTATAATGATTTCAGGTCTAAGGATTTAATGACACAACTGTTTAGAGATTTAATTTATGAATTTGATCCATGTATTATTCTCAAAACGGGTTGGTCCAACATTCATTCTGAAAAAATACATATGAATATGATTTGTTTCTCAAACACATATTCATCACATGAATATCTATCATATTCCATGCTAATATTAATTCATTGTTGTTGTTCCCACAACAATGGTCGATTAGGGACATTTAGAATAAAATTATTCAAGGATATTATTATATATTAAACATGAAAATTATATAATAATAATAAATTCATTTAATCAAAATAAAGCATCCATACAATAGGCCTAGGGCGTTACTACTAATACTGTCTACCAATTGAAGTGTAACCGTTGTTGGTCTAACTTCATCTACACCTAATTTTTTAAATACGAACATGGGTATCAAGTTGATTCTCGCTCCTAGATCACATAAACCTCGCCACAATAGGATTCTTCAATATTGCAAGGTATGGTAAAACACCTGGAGCATTCATTTTTTGGGGAGCTTGTTTTGTAGGAATGCACTGCACTCCTTCGTCAATGCAACTATCTCAAACTCTCCAAGTCTTATCTTTCTGGAATGGACGTCCTTCGGCATTTGCTCCATAGCTTCCACCAATGGAATATTGATATGAAGCTATTTGAGTACGTCTAAAACTTTTTGAATTGGACATCATAAAAGGGTTATGCAAGGTAATAATATTGTTCAATATTATTACTAATTCAATCATTACATGATCAAAAATGCACCATTCAAATACTGTATCGATTAAATACAATCTTGTTTAGATTAAACAATTAATTAAATTGATTCTTTACGTCCATAATGCATGAGTAGCATGTTAATGTTTTTATTTTAATGAGTAAGCAACCAAAGAACATAACAACATTAATAGAATAATAACAATCTAAGCTAAGAGAATGCAATCAATCTAACATCAATAGAATTAAGTCATTTAATTAAATTAGAAGCAAACAAATAATTTGCAATCATGTTTATCAATTTAGAGCAAACTAAAAGATTAAAAGGAAAGAAACTAGAAGATAAATTCAGTGTTTCTCCATAGCACAGCTTGTTTTTCCTTTCCTCATTTCTTCTTCTTTTCTCCTATGCACAATTTCCCCTCAAGGTGCCTAATATGGCTGCTTAAAAGAAACTCTGAAATGCTCCTCTCAAATTCGTGTGTTGTTGGAACGATCGAAATGTGCAAGTGTACACAATCACAACAAGTAATAAAGTGACAAGTAAATGTCGAGTTATAGTACCCACAGGGACTGTGAAAAGAATTGTTTATGAATGCAATTTTAAAAACACTTTGGTGAAGAAAAAACATTTTGATTTTAAGAAGTGATTAAAAACTAGGATTTAACAAAGTAAAATAAATAAAAATAAAATAAAAGTTCCAATGCACGATTTCAAAAGATGATTTTAATCAAGGCGACATAATTGTGTTAGATTAATTAAATTTCTTAACTTTGAAATATTAAACTCATGTTTATGTTGTTATGAATAAATTCATTGTAACTTGGTAATTTGCTAACTCACAAACATACTCACCTACAAAAATTCATTTATTTCTTGACTATATCTCTATGTCTATTCAACCTATTAAACAAATTTTAATAAGTAAATGTGTTAATGTACATACATACTTATGAAATTAAAATAATCTCTTGTACATATCTCTATGCCAATTCAAACAATTAATTCAATCTCATAAGCACATAAAAGATTATGTGAGGGAAACATGTATTACTACCTTGAAACAGTTTAATCACAATAATCTTGCAAGTTATACAAGGCTAATGTATCGTTAGATATCGTTGCTAATTTAACCCTCAACTACGTTAGATGATTAAACATGCACTGATTAAGTATCGTGTCAATTAATTACAATTTCAATCCGTTTAAATAATTAATCCATTAGTTACCTTACAATCATAATGCAAGAATAACTTAGTCATGGTTTTACTTAATCAAACATCTTACCAAGACCTATAACAACATAAACACAACTTAAATAAATTAAGTAGACGAAATGCAATAAACCTAACATGAATTAAATATAAGCCATATTAATTAAATTAAACATATCAACATCAAAAATCTTCATAGACATGTTCATCATAACAATAACAAAATTAAAAGGATAGGGAACAAGAATCAAATCCGGTGTTTCTTCGTGGCTTGACTAGTTTGCTCCACTCCTCCTTCTCTGCTTGTTCTTGTCGAACCGAGACTTCTACAAACACTTGAATGCTGCTCCAAATGTTGGTTGATTGACTCTTTTTCAAGAGGTGAAATTGGCAAAGGAATAGGGGAAGGAAATGAGAATAATGGAAGGGAATGAAGAGAGAAAAATTAGAAAGAAGTGAAGAAATGAATGGGTTTGAGATGATGTTGAAGTGAGTAGCCAATGGGGTATTTATAGGTTGAGAAGGCCACTAAAAATAGCCAAAATCATTAGCCAAAGACTCCTCCCATGGCCAGCCACACATGTTGCATGTTTGATGATTTCAAACATGCTATTTAAGGTAGTGGCAAATCCAAAAATGCATAAATAGTGGAGGGGTTAGAATGCAATTTGAAGGAGTCTTCAAGGGCCATTTTCAAGCGAAACAATCAGCCAAGCAAGTTGATTGGGACAGCGTGTGGGATGGTTTTGGGCTGCCCAATGCTCGGTTGGATAGGTTTTCTTGGTTTAGCTCAACTGGGTCATTTTTCATAATTAATTAATAATAATTTTTTTAACCCAAATTATATTATGAATTAATACACATAATTTGAAACATTAATTCGCCTTGATGCTTCAAATTAATTCGTCTGCCGAGCTATTTTTTGTCCTTTGTGCAAATCTGTCGAAAATGATCAAAAGTAATCAAAATTTATTATGAACTTAATTAAAATTCAAAATGTTCATAATTTAAGTACAATTTAATTATTTTATAATAATTAAATATTTTTTGACAAGAATTTTATCGAAACTATATGAATTGGAGTTAAAAATGGCACGAAAAAGTCTGTATATTTTCATGTTTCCACACCCTCAAACTTAATTCATTGCTCGTCCCGAGTAATGCACAAATTTGAAAAGAATTTCTCAGAAGCACCTTTGCAAAATTTCTTTACAACAACATTCTTCTAAAAAATTATGATTTTAGTATACTTATACTCAAAAATAAGAAATTTGATGATTATGCTACTTAAGTATACATATCATTCAAATTAATCTCGACAACTATTACGATAGCAAAAATAAACTAAATGCTTCCTCATTAAAGACATGCTAAATTCCTACCAATTTGATTTTGTTTCCTTATTCAAGATTAAATTGCAATCATTAAGTTTAACTTATGCCTTCATATGTTGAACATAGCAATTTCTCCCCACTAATGTAGGTAGCATAGAAACTTGAATCAATAGGTCTTTAAAAAGGTTGTAACGTGCCTAGGTTAGGGGTAAGTAAAAGATAGATACATTTAGGCTAAAAACCCTAGACTCAACTTCAATTGGACCTTTGGAATAATTACCTTCAATACACCAACTTACTTTGCTTTCACATGCTCTTTTGTACATCTATTTTCTTTCAAGTACATATGCTCTTATTTTGTTCATTTTTTTACATGAGCACTTTACTGTATGTACTACAACTTTTTGAGCATTTGATACTTCTTTTCAACTCCCCCAAACTTATTTTCAAAGAACATTCTAAGTAGTACTGAATCTAGTGTTTGGGACAATTTAAAGATAATTAAGGGAAAATTGATGGCTAAATATTGCAAGGGTCAAAATAAAATTAGGCCATATAGTCTCAAAGTTGGGTTTCAAGGGATAAAAATTCATTATGGTTGGCTTGAAAGACTCAAACGGTCCAAACAAAAGTTCCCTAACTCATTTCCAACTTCCCATGCTTCCTAGGATTTCGCCTCAAGAAACTACTAAGTCAATTCTAGAGACTTAAATTTTCATGCATGCCTAACTTTCCTAAGGAACTAAAAATTTTATGGTACGATTTACATGATTTATTAAAAATACATTTATGTCTTATTTTAGTTAACATAACAATTATTAAAATAATCAAACTTTATTCATACTGAAGTTTAGCATACTTAACAAAGTTTCAAATTTTTGAACAAAATATAACCTAATCGTAACTGAAAGAAAAATTTATTCTGAGTGGAAATAATTTCAGTTTTTCAATTTTTCGGTCCCCCTACATAGGATAAACAATTTCCTCATTGTTTAAAAGTGAATAAATACTATACACCAGGTAGGGTTCTAGAAAAGAGGAGGTGAGTCAATTTGACTACTTAAGTACCAAGCTCTCTCTAGATCCAATCCTAGACATGTATATATCTATTGCCACACTTTGCACTTTGCGACTTGTTCATTTTTTATTTATGAATTCAACCTTTTTTTATTATGCAAAAATAAAAATTCCTAGTAAAACCTAATCCTAAAATATTAAATAACCTAAGAAAAAAATAAAATAAAGTCAAGATCCCCCCCACTTTATTTATTTGCATATCCCTGCGAATTCGACTCATCCTTTGCCCCATCGTCTTTGTTTTTGCATGAATCGCTTCGCTCCCTCTTCAATTGTGGACTCCATGGTTCAAATATGAAATCTGGAAACTCAGGCACAAAGATAAACAGGTCATTGTATATTTTCGTAAGAGCGTTTGTCATTGAGTCATCCTGTATTTTTGAATATCTCTAGTAAGCTTGTTGTTGCCACTACATATGTTGCATTATGTCCATTAACTTTGATAGCTCATCTCGAAGATTTGAGTGAGGCGGTTGAGTCTTAAACATTGATGTTGCAACGTCAGGTTCGGTTACTGGTTCCCTTGGTTCTGCCGTATCAAGAATTTTAGTTGATTGCATCGGTTCGATCTCTATGGGATCTTCTTCTTCTTCTCTAGGATCCTCACTTTCTTCAACTTGTTGTTGTATAACAGAGTCTCCAACTATCCGATAAAGGTCCCAATCTGTGATTGTACCCTAGCTATACCCTGTCTTCTTTACGTTTGCAAGAATTGTAGCTTTCAAGCACAAAATTGCTATCATAAAAGGAAACTAAGTTGGGTCAGAATGTCTAGCGGCACAATTCTGCATTTCTCTCAGGATGATTTTTCCCACATCAATGGTCTTCCCAGTTAAAATTGAGTACAATAACACCATTAGCTCTAATGGAATTGTAGTCCCATGTGAAATAGGCATAAGGTTGAATCGAATGGAATAGAACCATACCTTCACTAGGGGTGTCAAATATTCTCTGTGACAAGTGTGAATTCCTTGCTTTGACACGGTCCACTTAGAACCTGGAACTGTAAGTTCCTCGAGAATTTCTTGTAGATTTTCAGACTCAATATTGCTCATCAAGGAAGAATATTCGTCGTTTTTAAAATTAGGTAATTCAAGGAATTCATTAATAGCATTTGAGGTAATTGGTACCTTGATTTTGCGAAAAAATCTTTCGTCAATTCGCTTGAGAACAAATTCGCATAAAATTCACGAACTAACTCCTCATCTACACTAGGTCTTTTCTTGTAACGCCTCGAATTTGGGCCTAGATGGAAATAGGTCTTGAGCGTGGGAACACATAAAAATTTATGTGTGCAAGAGAATGATATAAAGGAATGTCTGCTTCAGTGGTTAAATGATTTAAGAGTGTTTAGGAGTGTTTGAGAAATCCTGGAATCAAACCTAGGCTCTAGCAAAATTTTAGTTTTTCCTCTTAAGTAAACCTTGACTCTGGACTGTAGGCCTTATAAATAAATGTGGTAGATTTACGTCACAAATGAGCTTGTGGCCTCTTGGTGGTGGCATGACTTGGCTATTGTGAGAGCTTAGGTTCGAATCTCATGGAATGCAAATGGATATTTATTTTATTTCTTTGTCGTGAAAGAGTTGGAGTTTGACTGAAACTCTGTAAGGTGAAGTTTGAATTGGTCTTGGATGGAATTGTGCAGCAAATCAAGGAGGAGATTAGGGAGAGAATCAAGGAATTTCGAATATGGAAGGTTGGTAGGGTGTTGTGGCTCAGTGGGATTCTAAGGCTTTAGTGGAATTCAGCTAGAGGAAATAGAGAGCATTTTTGGCACTAGGCATTTCTTGGTTCGGTTTTGTGGGGTTTTAGAGGAGAGTGCTAAATTTTCTTTGGGTTTTTACCATTCGGCGTTTCTTTCGGGCTTTACGTTTTAGCTATTGAGGTGACCAAAATTGCTTTTATTTCCTCCCTTTCTACATTTGTCGAATAGGTAACTTTATTTTTGGTCTCTTTTTTCTTTCTCTGTCGAACACCATATTTTGTTTCCTCTACTCTCCTAACAGTGCCGCATGCACTTCTCTTCTCTCTTCCATTCATTCTTCTATTTTCTTTCAAAGCCGAACCTACTCACCATCTTCTTCTTCTCTGCTTCCCACTCTCCCCATCCCAACCGATTTCTTCAAGGCTCTTTTGTGTACTTTCAGTTACCATCCTTTCTCTATTTTGCTTGGCTGAATATACCTAAGCTTTTCTAACTGATTTCATCATCATCAATTTCGGGTGTTAAAATCTCAAGAAGAGAAAAGAGGATTCTCTAGTGTGTAGAGGCATTCCAAATCTTCCCTTCACCAACCGTTTGATCGTTGGGGTAAGTTGGTTGGTAGGCTGAATATGTTGTGATTTTGGTGTTGGATTTTTCTTAAATCATATTCGAGTAACCATGTCCATTTGATAAAAATCGCTGCTTAAGCAGATAATCATCAAGAACGTAGAATCGTGCCTTGGCCAAGAATCTTTGAATTGTAGGACATATTTCTTATAATCGTGGTAGGTGATGATTGTTTAAGTGTGGTTTAAGTACTTGAAAATATTGGTTATTGAAGGGTTGACCGAATATTCAAATCAATGTAGGTTGGTGCCACGAGGTGTTTCACTACCTTTCGTGAAAAGGTGTGTAATCACACTGTTTCTTTTGTGAATCGGCAAAAGCCCAAAAGCCGACAAGCCAGAAATACGGCAATTGAGGCCACATGGGCGTGCGAACGCTCGTGTGGTGAACTAAGCCGACTAAACATGATGTTAAACTGTAAAGGCCACTACGAGCGTTCTCGTGCTCTTGGGCCGTTATGGGCCTCGTTGGGCTAAAATGGGTAGTGTGGGCCTAATGGGCTCATGGGCCCCACATGGATAAAATCCACGTTAAGTGGCAAATACTGGGCAAGGCTATGTAGTTCGTATAGTTGTGACTAAATTTGGGCTAAATGGGCCACATGAGCGTGTGGGCCCACTTGGGCCGAATATGGGTCTTGGGCCTATTTACACCATTATGACCTTTTGGGTTATCTGTCTCGTATGAGGCGACTGTAGACCTTCAGAAAGGTTGTTAAATGACTGTAATCCCCTTGGAGGGTAAATGACTATTTTTCTCCTCGAGGGTAAATGACTAATTTATGCTATTGTTTGATTGACTTAACTGTGAACGATATGATTGATTCTGAGCATGGCATACTGCATACACGACATACTGCATGGGGTTGGTATCTTGTATTAGAGGAAGTGATTGATATGTGAGGGTCGCACGGGCCGCATGAGATGATTGTGGACCCACTGATGGCTTTTAGCCGATTATGTGATTGGCAGCTCTGCTTCAATATTGGTTAGTGCCGCAACTGGTGCTACATAAGGAGTGGAGGGATGGGTGGGTCGATTTAATCCCCACAGGAGTGTAGGGTTGGACAGAAGATGGAGTGCAGGGTTGGTATGGGTATTTATGCATTGCATATACTGATTCTAATATTGAGATGGGCTTTGGCCCAGATATATGTGATATGTGCCATTTGATATGGGCTCGGGCCCAATCGATGCTAATAGGGGCTAAGGTCATTTGCCACCGTTACCGTAATGGGCTAAGGCCTACACTGATACTGTTACTATTAAGGGCTTAGGCCTAGACTGATTCTGTTTCTTTAATAAGGGTATTACACAGTGAGATTTTGTAAACTCACCCCGTTTTTAACCTTTCAGGTAATCCCCAGCGTTAGACGGTTCAAAGCTGCGAGGGACTCGGAGAGAGCCACACAACTGCACAAGTTTTATTCTGTTTAGCTCATTTACTGAAGATTGAACTTGTTGGTTCGGGTTGTAATAAGGCCTTCATAATTTATTGATTTTAAATTTGGGATTTGGTTTGATTGTGATTTATATCTGCTAGAAGTAGAACATGGTTTTCTAAAAAAATAAATATTTTCTAGCACTACTTTTTCGGAACTCCTCAATTTTTAAATATCACATTTTCATAAATCATTTTTTTAAAAATTAAGCTTCCCCAAAAATAAGGTTTTGAAGGTAACAACTCTTCTTTAGTAATCCTTGATTGAAAATAAATAAACGTAAAATGAGGTTTTGTACAAATTTTAAATGGCAAGAAGTTTGAAATTTCAAGAAGTGTTTTCAATTAAAACATGGTTTTCGACAAACACTTCAATGTGACATGCCAAATTCAGCCATAACTCCTAGGCCAAGTATGGGGTGTTACATTTCTCACAAAACACCTCCAAATTGAGAGCTTCAGAAACTTGTCGAATGCACGCCATGAAAATCAATATAGTTGATTTCTTTCAGTGTAAAGCCCTTCTGTGGATACATCTGTTGATTCTTGAAAATACTTTCGTATCTCACTTTGGCGTCCTCACAGTAGAATTTATTTTGTGATTCATCAATTTGAACCAAAACATGAGTTCTCTTGCGAGGAATGATTAACCTCTTTGTAAAAGTTAAGAACTCAAAGAAAATATGTCTTAAGTAAAAGAGGTCGGTTTAGGGATGTTTGTAGGGTGTCTTGATGGTGTGGTGCGAGTAGCAAGGCGGTAGCAGCACATTGGGGAGTAGCAGGATATGCGTGTGCCGTGCCGATGGGCAACAAGAAGGTGTGTCGAGCAGGCTTGATGAGCTACTAGAGTTGGACCTGCAGCAGGTACGGCGACAGAGAACAGGTTGCTGGCACGCATGGTGTGCGTAGGGTTGCTGGGCGTGACGGTGATGTGCGAGGCTAGGTGGTGTTGTGGCTAGAGAGTTTAGCACTAGGTGATTTGGTACTTGGTGGGTTTTGAATGCTATGGAGGGATGAGTGAAAAAAATGGCAAAAGTGGGTGAAATTTATAGTGAAAGGAGTAGGAGTTTAACTTAAATTCTTAGAACAAATTAATAATTAAGATATTCCAAGTTTTAATTCTACATAGAGTTAACAACAATTAATAATTAATATAATGCATATTAAATTATTATTTGCTATTAATTTATTAAAATAAATATTTATTAAATAAAATATGATCAAATTTAAACTAATCCTAATTCTATGTAAAGTTGATAACAATTAATATATATTATAATAGATATAATTATATATTAATGATTATCATCTTATTTATTAAATTAAAACATTTATTCTAGATACCTTTTGAAAATATTTACAAAAGAGCAAGCAAATTTTGAAAATAGTTTAATTAAGTACCTAGACTTAAAGAAAATTTGAAATTGAGTTGCAATTTAAAACTTGGATCAAAATTGACCCTTTTATTTGAAAACATAGAAATTTATTTTGCCATTTAAGGAATAATCTCTCAAAAATTTATGTTAAAATCAATTCTCACGAAAGATTAGAGGGGTCACAAATGGTCCCGCTTAAGTTCCAATCTCCTAGGCAGAATTTATTTAAACATACTAATCCTGAAAATATACCTTAAATCATTTACTTAAAAAGGAAAACAGGAAAATTTAATCATCTGATAAAATGAACGAGATTTGATCCCATTCAATTTTATCTCCCTAGTAATGTTTTAAGCGCTAAGCATTAACTCGAAAATTACCTCCGTTGCTTTGAAGTTTGACAACTCTATATGGATAAACTGGGTGAATCGTAAATGGAAGAGACCAACGCGATTTTAATTTACCTAGAAAGAACCTTAATCTAGAATTGAATAACAAGACTTGCTAATCTACTTCAAATTCTCGAACCCGAATGTGTTTGTCATGCCATCTCTTAAGTCTCTCATTGAGTAATTTGGCATTCTCATATGAGAACATTCGAAACTCCTCTAACTCATTGAGTTGGAGCATCCGTTTCTCTTTAGCAAGCTTAAGATCCAAGTTGAGTTGTTGGAGATCCCAGTAAGCTTTGTGTTCTAACTCCAAGGGCAGATGACAGGCTTTCTCAAAGACCAACCTATAAGGTGACATCCCTAAAGGTCTCTTGTATGTTGTCCTATAGGCACATAAAGCATCATCCAGTCTTTTAGACCAATCTCGTCAGTTCGGGCAAACTATCTTCTCAAGTATGCCTTTGATCTCCTTGTTTGCCAGTTCATCTTGCCCATTCATCTGTGGGTGGCAAGCTGTGGCAACCTTGTGCTTCACTCTATGTTTGTCGAGTAACCATTTCAACCACTTGTTCACAAAATGGGACCCTTTGTCATTGATGATGGCTCTTGGGGTTCCAAACCTTGTGAACACATGCTTCTGCAAAAACTTCATTACAACTTTAGCACTGTTCGTCGGATATGCCTCAGCTTTGACCCACTTAGACACATAGTCTACTGCTACCAATATGTACTTGAGACCAAAAGACAGTGGGAAAGGAACGAAAAAGTCAATACTGCAAACATCGAATAATTTTACCTCAATGATGTTTGTTTGAGGCATCTGATTTCTGTTGGTGAAATTTCCAACCCTTTGGCATCGATCACAACTCATTACGTAAGTAAACAAGTCTTTAAATAGTGTTGGCCAAAAGAATCCAGCTTTCAATACTTTGCCCGCAGTACTTGTGCCTCCAAAGTGTCCCCCACTCGGAGCTAAGTGGCAATGGTATAGAATCTTATGTACTTCATCTTCTACTACACATCTCTTGATTATTTGATCTGCACACTTTTTAACCAAGTATGGTTCTTCCCAAAAATAGTACGTCACATCATGAAGAAACTTTTTCTTTTGATGATAAGTCTTATCAATTGACATTAAACCACAAGCTAAATAGTTAGCAATATCAGTACACCAAGGGGTATTATGGACATGATTTACCTTCAGTATGTGTTCATTTGGAAATGTCTCCTGAATGGTTATAAGTGGAGAATTCCCTTCTTGCCGCTTCAATCTGGACAAGTGGTTTGCTACTTAGTTTTCTACTCCCTTTCGATCTTGAATTTCTAGATCAAACTCTTGAAGTAGAAGTACCCATCGTATCAGTCTCAGCTTAGCGTGTTTCTTGGCAAGTAAATACTTAAATGCCGAGTGGTCCGTATAAACAGTCACTTTGGTACCTACAAGATAAGATCATAACTTGTCAAAAGTAAACACAATAGCAAGTAGCTCTTTCTCTATTAGCATATAATTCAGTTGAGCTCCTGTTAGCGTCTGACTCGTGTAGTAGATGGGATGAAAAACTTTGTTCCTTCGTTGGCCCATGACATCTCCTATCGTGAAGTCACTTGCGTCACACATCAATTCAAATGGCAAATCCCAGTCTGGTGTGATGATTATGGGTGCCGAAACTAATCGACTCTTCAAATCTTTGAAAGTTCTTAAGCACTCCTCATCAAAATTCAATTTCGTGTCCTTCTCTAATAATTTGCATAAAGGTTTAGCAATTTTGAAGAATACCTTGATAAATCTTTGATAGAACTGGCGTGGCCCAAAAAGCTCCTAACACCCTTTACAGATGTTAGAGGTGGGAGTTTCTCAATAACGTCTACCTTTACTTTATCTACCTCGATTCCATGTCTCGTTATTTGATGCCCTAGAACAATACCTTCTCGTACCACGAAATGGCACTTTTCCCAGTTGAGTAGGAGGTTTGTTTCTTCGCATCGCCTTAGTACCTTGGCTAGATTGGCTAGACAATCATCATATGTATCTCCAAATACAGAAAAACCATCCATAAAGAGTTCCAAGTATTTCTCAGCCATGCCAGTAAAAATAGACATCATAAATCTTTGAAATGTAGCAGGTGTATTAGATAAACCATATGGCATGCGTATAAATGCGAATGTACCGTACAAGCAGGTGAATGTTGTCTTGTGTTGATCTTTTGGTGCTACTGTAATCTTAATATACCCCGAGTATCCATCGAGAAAACAATAATAGTCTCGCCCAGCAATTCTATCCAGCATATGGTAAAAAAACAACAAAGGAAAGTGATCTTTCCTAGTCGCCTTGTTCAACTTCTGGTAATCAATTCAAATTCTCCATCTCATAACCGTTCTAGTCGGTAGCAACTCGTTATTCTCGTTCTCACTGACCATAATACTTGCTTTCTTTGGCATGCACTGGACCGAACTTACCCATGAACTATTTAAGATGGGGTAAATTATACCCGCATCTAACCACTTGATGATTTCTTTCTTTACCACGTCCTTCATGATGGGGTTCAATCTTCATTGTCATCAATCGTCCCTTTCTTGCGATCTTCTAGGATGATCTTGTGCATGTATATAGACAGACTAGTGCCGCAAATATCGGCTATGGTCCATCCGATAGCCTTTTTGAATTGTTTCACTAATAAGATGAGTTTTTCTTCTTGCTCAATGGTTAATTCCGCTGAAACAATTACAGGCAAAGTAGAAGCGTTACCTAAATAAACATGTTTTAAATGTGAAGGAAGTACATTGAGTTCTAATTTAGGTGGCTCATTGATTGACGCTTTTGGTTGGGCATGATCCCTATTCTTTAACTTCAAAGATTCAAAACAGGATTGTGGATTAAATCCCCTTTGATTAGATTCTAGCAAAGCTAAGTATTCATCCTCCTCTTCATCATTTGGAGGGTCTGATGTCAAATTTTGTTTGAATGGGTCCTCAACATAGTTGAGGTTTTATCCATGACTAATTCCTCTAAATCAAAAACTACAGAACAATCATCAATTATGTTAGGAAATTCCATAAACTTAAAAACATTAAATGTTACATGATCGTCCTAAATACACATAGTAAGCTCGCCTTTCTGCACATCAATAAGAGTCGTTCCAGCGGCTAGGAAATGCCTTCCTAGGATGATTGGCACTTCTTTCTCTGGTTCAAAGTCTAGAACCACAAAGTTAGCAGAAAAAAATTTGTCTACACGTACCAATACATCCTCGATTTTTCCTTCTAGATGTGTTAAGGATCGATCTGCTAATTGAATTGTAACTATAGTAGGTCAACTTCACCTATCCCCAACTTCCTAAATATTGACATGGGCATTAAGTTGATACTCACACCCAAGTCACATAGTGTCTTACCACAATATGTTGCTCCAATGTTGCAAGGAATGGTAAGAGATCCAGGATCCTTCAACTTTGGGGGTAGTTTGTCTTGAAGATATGCACTACATTCCTTTGTCAGGACTACCGACTCAAATTCTCCAAGTCTACATTTTTTAGACAAGATATCCTTCAACCAATGGGATGTTGATATGAAGTTGCTTGAGTACGTCTAGGAACTTCTTGAATTGGATTTCCTGCTTCTGCTTCTGAAGTCTTTGATAGTAGGGTGGTGGAGGCTTCTTTATTGGAATTGGTTGATTTGTCTTCTATGGCAATTTTACATATAATAAAGTTGTTAGTTTATTAGAATTAGCTGGTTCAGAATTTAACTTATTAGATTTTGCAGATTCAAGTTCCGGTGAAATTGGAATTTCAACACTTTCTTGAACTTCCTTTGAGCCTTTAGCATCAACTGGCTCATTTTCTACTTCGACGATATTGAGCTCTACTATCTTTTCACTCTTTAATGTCAACACTTTACAATGCCACTTCCCTAGATTTCTCAGATTCTTCGTATCACTAGGTAAAGCACCTTGTGGTCAGTTTCTGAGTTCAGTTACAAGCTAGCCCATTTGATTCTCCAAGTTCTTTAGAGTTGCATCATTTTTTACTGTGTATAACTTCAATAGGATCTCTAAGCTATTGGACAGTTCAGCCTGGGTTGGTTTTTAAACCTGTTGGGGGAAACCAGGTGGCTGGGTCGATCTAGGTTTCAGCCCCTTGGTTACTCTAGGAAAAATTCGGGTGGTTTCACCATGATGGCTTATAGAAATTGGATTACAGTCCTTGCCTTCCTCGATTTTGGTTCTGGTTACACATGTAATACACGGATTTTGGGTTCGATGGGCATTCTTCAAACAAATGTCCTTCCCCAGAATAGACATGGGCTACATTTTCAAATTGATTCGATGGCTATGCTACAAAACTATTAAAACCATTAGTGGTAAGATTTTTAAGTATTGAGGATATTGAGGATACCTGAGATGTGAGTGAAGTAAGAGCGTCTACTTCATGTATTCCAACGACTCATCTTTCGGACACTGCTCAATTGGTTGGCCATTGATAATTGTTTCTGGCAATTCTCTCAATGATGTCATAAGCCTCATATAAGCCTACAAGAGAGCACCATTAGCAAAAGCATCCACTACCATCCTCGAATGGGTATTAAGACCATTATAAAATGTCTCAAGTTGGATGAAATATGGGATTCCGTGATGAGGGCACTTCCGTAATGATTCTTTGTACCTTTCCCATGCCTCTACAAGGACTCATCATCCATTTGTTGGAAAGAAGTGATCTCGTTCCTAAACTTAGCATTCTTGCTAGGCGAGAAATACTTCATGAGGAATCTTTTTGCTAACTCTTGCCATGTGGAAATTGAATTTGGTGGCAATGAGTTCAACCAGGCTCGAGCTTTGTCCATTAGCGAATATGGGAATAGCTTCAATCGTAATGCATCTTCGAGCAATTCAGCTAACTTGAAAGAATCACTCACCATCATGAACAATCTTAAGTGCAGGTGCGGATCTTCGGTAGGCATTCCACTGAATTGACCCATTGTCTGAAGCATCTGGAACATGACTGGCTTCAGCTCGAACTATTGTGCCTCGATTTTAGGTCTCCTAATACCCAGATTAAGATCATGAAACACTAGCACGACATACTTTCTTAGAGTTCTATCCCTATCATCAGCGATAAGGATAAGATTTTGAGTAGGATTTGCTTCGTTTCCTTGATTCGGGTTTTCGAAGTTCATCTCTTCGGTCATTCTCTGACTTGCTTGTCTTCTTCACTGTCGAAAAGTTCTTGCAATCTCAAGGTCTATAGGAAGTAAATCGATAATTCGATTAATACTCATAAACACCTGAAATAAACACATAAAATTTAATTAAGTTAAAATTCAACAGGAAAATAAACCAAAATGCATAATTAACAATTTCAAAAATAAGGGATTTTTAAAATAGACCTCGGCAACGGCGCCAAAACTTGGAACGTCGAAAATGTGCAAGTGTATACAATCACAATAAGTAATAAAGTGACAAGTGAATGTCTAGTTATCGTACCCAAATGGGTTGTTTTATCAATGCAATTTTAAAAACACTTTGGAGAAGAAAAAATATTTTGATTTTAAGAAGTGATTAAAAACTAGAATTTAACAAAGTAAAATAAATAAAATAAAACAAAAGTTCCAATGCAGGATTTCAAAAGATGATTTTAATCAAGACAACAAAATTCTATTAGATTAATTACATTTCTTAACTTAGAATTATTAAACTCGTGTTTATGTTGTTACGAATAAATTCACGGTAACTTCGGTAATTTGTTAACTTATGAATATACTCACCTACAAAAATCCATTTATCTCTTGACTATATCTCTACGTCAATTCAACCGATTAAACAAATTTTAATAAGCAAATGTGTTAATGCACATATATACTTATGAAATTAAAATAATCTCTTGTACATATCTCTATGTCAATTCAAACAATTAATTCAATCTCATAAAAGATCACGTGAGGTAATAATGTATTACTACCTTGAAATAGTTTAATCACAATAATCTTGCAAGTTATGCAAGGCTAATGTATCGTTAGATACCGTTGCTAATTTAACCCTCAGCTACCTTAGATGATTAAGCATGCACTGATTAAGTATTGTGTCAATTAATTACAATTTCAATCCGTTTAAATAATTAATTCATTAGTTACCTTACAATTGTAATGCAAGAATCACTTAGTAATGGTTTTACTTAATCAAACATCTTACCGAGGCCTATAATAACACAAGCACAATTTAAAAAAATTAAGTAGACGAAATGCAATCAACCTAAAACAAATTAAATTTAAGTCATGTTAATTAAATTAAACATATCAACATCACAAATATTCATAGACATGTTCATCATAACAACAACAAAATGAAAAGGATAGGGAACAAGAATCAAATCCGGTGTTTTTTCGTGGCTTGACTAGTTTGCTCCACTCCTTATTCGCTTGTTCTTGTCGAACCGAGGCTTCTACGAACACTTGAATCCTGCTCCAAATGGTGGTTGATTGACTCTTTTTCAAGAGGTGAAATCAGCAAGGGAATAGGGGAAGGAAATGAGAACAATGGAAGGGAATGAAAAGAGAAAAATGAGAGAGAAGTGAAGAAATGAATGGGTTTGAGATGATGTTGAAGTGAGCAGCCAAGGGGGTATTTATAGGTTGAGAAGGCTGCTAAAAATAGCCAAAATCAGCAGCCATAGACTCCCCCATGGTCGGCCACACATGTGGCTTGTTTGATGATTTCAAACATGCTATTTAAGGTAGGGGCAAATCGAGAAAGGCATAAATAATGGAGGGGTTTGAATGAAATTTGAAGGATTCTTCAATGGCCATTTTGCAAGCCAAATAATCAGCCAAGCATGTTGATTGGGTCAGCATGTGGGATGATTTTGGGCTGCCCAGTGCTCGGTTGGATTGGTTTTCTCGGTTCAGCTTAACTAGGCCATTTTTCATAATTAATTAATAATAATTTATTTAACCCAAATTAAATTGGATCAAAATTAAGATTAATTATATTATGAATTATACACATAATTTGGATTGTCTTAGGCTGAAAATTAAGTTGCCTTGATGCTTCAAATTGTTTCTCGATTTTATGCTTCTAGTAGTGTCTGCCGAGCTATTTTTTGCCCTTTGCGCAAATCTATCGAAAATTATCAAAATTAATCAAAATTTATTATAAAATTAATTAAAATTAAACATGTTCATAATTTAAGTACAATTTAATTATTTTATAATAATTAAATATTGTTTGACAAGAATTTTATCGAAACTGCATGAATTTGAGTTAAAAAGGGCATGAAAAAGTGTGTATATTTTAGTGTTTCCAGTTGCTCTCTCAAATGGGAAATAGGAGAAGAGATGATGATTGAAATGAGTGAATAGCTAACCCATATTTATACTTGTTGAGGCCATATATTTTTAGCAAATGGAATCATTGATTTTCACTTGGTAGGTGGCTGACCCGTACTTCAAGGAAAATGAGTGGACAACATGGAGAGTGGTTGAGGGAGTTGCTTGATCCAAGGGAGAAAGATGCTTCAATTGTGGAGGGAAGGTGAACGCTTACTTGGTTCTAGGAGAGGGAGTTTCTTTGATGATTTTTCAATGTTTACCAAGTCTTGATGGACGATTTGGGCACCTCTATGGATAGTTGGGCCTCTTCCTCCCTATTGGGTGATTTGGACTCCTTTCTTCTTAATGGTCTATCCATTTTTGCTAACCCCAATTTTAAAGTTCGGTTAAGAGTGTTGCAAAATTCCAATAAGCCTAATTGGGGCATCCAAGGATGATAATTTATTCAGCTCACTTTTACATGGCTTATGTTGTAGATATGCTATAGCATTAAGCATCAATAGGTGAGCTTCATGATTGCCTTTTCTTCCAATGTACCAGCTATCTTCAAAACTACAAAATTCATGTGTTACCATATAAAATGACCAAAATAAAAAATTTGTCTTAGTTTTATCCAACATGACATACTTATAACAAAAAATCCAAAACTTATTATCAACCACTCAAAATTTGCATGAATTATTAGTCTAAAGTTGCTGAAGATAACTTTATATTCTAGAGTTATCATTGATAAGTCAAGGTTCCAAGGAAAGAGAGGACCCAATCGGAAACAGGAAAGTCCAAGCAAGAGTAGGTAGAATCAGGTTTTAGGGAGATTTTTAGTGAGTTTTTGAACACTAAAATTTTAATTTCTTTTTCATCTATGATATTATCTTATTTTCGTATTCAGCTGAAAAACCGGTTGGTGTCACATTTTAGTCTAACGGGTTGATGATTGGAAATTATGGAAGTTGTTAAAATTCATGTTTGAGCTTTTTGGTTAATGCATGGTTAATTTGGTCTTTTGAGTGCAATAAAAAGCTATCTGGAATGGATGTGGCTCGATTTGTACACGATAAAACTATTCAAATTGATATTTAGTACAATTCATTGTGTTCATCATAATGTTTTTTGAAAATGATGTTTGTTGCTGCTCAATTATCTTTTAAATGATATTAAGTGAGTAGGTATAAATATGATATAATGATGGGAATTAAGTTGTCTAAATTTCAGCTAATGATGTTTAAATGAATGTAAATTTACAATGTCGGTAAGTTCTCTTGAGTTTTTATTTATGCTTATTAAATTGATAAATTGTTATAGAGGTTTTGGTATTTTACTAGCTGAATATGTTCATAAATCTTTTTGTTTATACGATGTTTTAAGTTAGGTAAGGTTCAATTTTTAGCTTTATTGAATGTCGATTGCCATTGGAAGGATTAATGGTAAAACAATTCTTGTTGAATCTCCTAAGTTGGTTGCATTATGTTTGTTGTTTGAAATAGCCCCTTAACATGCAAACTTACATTATTAATTTGTTCGATCTTAGCATTGTATGTGTTGCTTATTTAGGGACGATTGAAATCTGAAGTTTTCATGTTGAATTTCAAAATTTGCACCATGCTAACTGCTGTCCGATTTGGACAAGTTGAATTTGAAGTTGTATGATTAAATCGTCTGTTTAATAAGTCCCATTTTTGTTGTCTGAACTAGCCTGTTCATGTTAGATTTTTAACATTTATACAAGTGTTTAATATGTTCTAATTATTCTATTCGATCAGGCATACAAATATTAAAATATAACAAGTATACAGGTGTTTTTTATTACATATTTATGTTGTCCAAAACAACCCCCATTCATGCAATGTTTTAGTATTTACACCAAACATTTACAAATCCTCTTAAGCTGTCCCTAATGCTGCCCTGAGAACTAACACTACTTGGAATTTTACTGAACTGATTATGTTATGATAAAATTAAATTGAGACGAATGTTGTTCTTTAAGTGAACTGAAGGTTGTTTGAATGTTGAAATTTTAGCATTTCCCTTATACTTAAATGTGTCTTATTTATACTATAAATCGTGAATGATATAAGTTGTTAATGTTTTTTCAGGTAGCCAAAGTGTCTTAAAAATGCAATTATGTGTTCAAATTATTACTGAGGTCATGCCCAATTTTCCCTATTTTTATGATGCATTAAAGTTGTTTAATGGAAGACATATTTATGGTGGTATGGTCAGTTTAAATTATTCTAATCAGGCTGTTTTGGTGTGATCCAAATTTGGTTATGCTAAATGTCGTGCTTAAATTTAATGTTCTATTTAAGGTGGTCTATGTTGTAAAATTGAAAAATTAAATCGAAGAACAACGCAACAACATCAAAAGGGAAAAGGAAAGCGAGAGACGATGACGGGCAATGTGAGCTTTCAGTTTGTATTTATATGACCCGAAACCAATTTAGTTATTGTTTATTCATGATATAATGTCTTATACAATATTGAGGTAAATTAATTATAATTATTGAGTGGAATGCTATGGTTGAAATTGATTATATAGCTAAGGGTTAAATGGAAAAGAATAGAAAGTTGTATAATTTAATTGTTATATGGAATGGGTTACAAATCTCAATGGTATATAATAGGGTATGTACCTAAAGGAGTCTTGTATTTACATTATGCTAAGTTGATGGATATTGTATGATTGAATTATTTTACTTAGGACAAAATTGGTTATACTATTATTTCATGCTTAAGTTATGGAAATACCACTTAGAACTTTACTCAACATCTGGTTTATTTTCTTCGTGCACAAGTTAGATTTACTTCAAGAATTTTTTTTTGAGCTTCGACCTCAGCATCCCATCCAAAATCCCGGTATAAAAAATGTTTGGTTGTTCCACCCTTCATTATATTGGCATGTACCTAGTAGGTTGGAGTCCACGGTATTAAATAATATTACAATCAGACTTTGATCTTTATAGTCTAGTACTAATTTATATATATACATATGGTTGCTCGGTTGTATGATATTAGATGCATATAAATAAAACTCGTAATTACTTAAGTATATTTAAGGAATGTATATTCGTATGATTTAGTTACATTAATTGTATAATTTAGTGGGGAATTATTTATAGTTGCTTCAACAACGATTGTGGCACACTGTAGCTTAGGATTGACGATCAGATCTAGTATAGGGTGTTACATTTAGTGGTATCAGAACTATAGGTTTAGTCTATTCTCGGACTAATTCAAGTTCAAAAATTTAGTTTTAGAGGTACATGCGAAGGTTGAGTCGAGTCTGAGTCGGGAGTGGATGCTGTTGATGATTATTTTGTCTTATACTTGAAAATGTCTCATGAGTTATGTAATGATGTAGATTATGTTGTTTGGAAACATTAATCAAAGTGGACCTAATGCTAGAATTTTATTTGTCTTAATACATAAATAAGGTTATTTTAAAGTTTTAATTGAATAGGGTTTATTGTTGTAAATTATGCTGCCTTGATGTTGTGAAATGAGGTGTGTGAGTTAAGTTTTTCTAATGTCGAGTTGATGTTGTCGGTTATTTGCTTTTCATTGTTGATGTAATTAAGTTGTTCAAATTGATGTTTGATATTTTTGGTTAGTGCATGGTTAATTCGGTCCTTTGAGTGCAATAAAATGTTGTTCAAAATGGATGTAGCTCGGTTTGTACATGATGAAATTGTTCAATTAGGATTTAGTACAATTCATTTGTGCATCATAATATTGTTCGAAAATGATGTTTGTTGTTGCTCAATTATTTGTTAAATGATGTTAATGATGGGAACAAGTTGTCTAAATGTCGGTTGATGATGTTTAAATGAATGTAAGTTTATGATGTCGCTAAGTTCTCCTGAAGTTCTCCTGAGTTTTTATTTATACTTGTTAAATTGATAAATTGTTATAGAGGTTTCTGTAGTTTTAGTAGCTTAATATGTTCATAAATCTTCTTGTTTATACAATGTTTTAGTTAGGTAAGGTTTGATTTTGAGCTGATTTTGAGCTTGATTGAATGTCGACTGTCATTGGAAGGATTGGAATGTGAAGTTTTCACGTTGAATTTCAGAATTTGCACCATGTTAACTGTTGTTCGATTTGGACAAGTTGAAAGTGAAGTTGTATGATTGAATCGTATGCTTACTAAGTCCAATTTATGCTATCTGAATCAACCTATTCATGTTAGATTTTTAGCATTTATAAAAGTATTTAATATGTTGTAATTATTTTGTCCAATCAAGCCTATACACATTACAATATAGCAATTATATAGGTGATTTTCATTGCATATTTATGTTGTTCGAAATAACCCCTTTCATGCAATGTTTTAGTATTTACGCCCAACATTTACAAATCATTTTAGGTTGTCCTTAATGCTACCCTGAGAACTAACACTACTCAGAATTTTCCTGAATTGATGATGTTATGATTTGATTTTAAAACCGCATAACCATTTGATTTTAATGGGTTGATATTGTTATTTTTTAATAACAATTTTAAATTTTTATAACTTTTTTAAAAATTGTTTATAATTTTATGATTTCTTAAAAAAGAATTTGAAGGGCTTAATTGATTGTTTTCAAATTGTTACTAAGGCCATTTTGACCCTTTACCCTTATTAGTTTAAAAAATCTAATTTACTTCAAATAAATAAGGTATGGATCAAATTAAATAAATGTGTAAAGGTTGAGGGTTAAAACATAGAAATTTCTTTACTCACTCATCTAACATATAAATTAATATACTCATTTTTAAAGAGAAACTAAAATGGATATAAAAGGGTTTTGTGATAGTTTTATTGACAATTGAGTAGTATAAATAATAAGATTAGCATGTTGAGTGGCATATACAGGTGATAATCACCTCAGAAAAAAAATGAAGAAGAAGATTGATTCATTACGGATCAAAATTGAGGAATTTTAATTTTGTTCACGCAAAAAAATTTCACATATTACTAACAACTGTAGATCATTAAGATACACATTATTGACGAACAATCTTACAATTCAATTTCACAATATAGATATGAATATCAACACTCTTAATTAACCAAGAAATTGTGAGAATTTTTTAGAAAAGATACCAAAGAGAGCTACTATATTATAGGAAAAATATAAGTAAAATTTACAGTGTTATAACTTCTAAGGGTACAATGGAGATTTTCCTTTTCAACATTAGGATATTGGTCTATCAACAAAAAGTAAATAAAATAAAAATAAAATTGCTATTCATAATTATGGAACCTGAAGAGAAAATTATTTTGGTTAGAGCCCACACATATCATTTACGCAATAAAACTTTGTTTAAATTCTACCACTAAAACGTCATTCACCTTTCAAATATCACTTTTTAAAATGTGATTGCATGCATTAAATAATGCAGGTGTCAAGTTGATATAATCAAATATTTTATGCTTCATTTGACCATATCTCTCAGATAATGTATCAGACAGATTGATTGGGACTCTGGAAAATTATACATGACCCCACCAGGGAAGTCGTTGAGATCTGCCATATTATTTTACTCATTTCTAGATATTGTTGACGTAATAATTTGCGTATAAGACCGAGTAATTTAAATTATAGTAAATATCCCATTAAATATTAAGTTCCAATGTGGTATAATATCCGAGCTTATATTGAATTTGTTGGATTAAATATTTTTATAATTTTATAAAATACTTGTCAACCTCTTAATTATATTTGTAAAATATATATATTATTAGTGTATCAAATACTAATTCAATATAAGAACATAAATTTGAATTCTAATTGAATAAATGAAAGTATCTTTATTTTTATGGTATTATTAAATGAACATTTAAATATTAAGAATTAAATAATTCACAAAATATATACTTTTGTTAATTCATATTTTTATTAATAATAATCAGGCTATATTTTGTAATAATAATAATCATGTTAATCTATACTTTCAACAAATACAAAACGTCCTTAGTTGAATTTGTGGGCTGATTACATGTATATTTATTTAAACAATAATTTAGTAGAACTTGAGTTTATTTAAAATTAATTCAAAAAAAAAGAGGATATTTCATATCATAATTTTTATTATCACAACTTTTAAACTTTTAAACAAATTATTAGGTATTATATTATTACGCGACTTTAATTCTGGCCATTTTACCAAAAAGCCCTTTTTTAAAATTTACGAAATGGGCCACATTTTAATTATTTACGGAATGGGCCATTTCATGAAATCGCGTCCACGTCGGTAGCGATGTCGAGTATCGCCGAGAATCGCGTCCACGTCGGTAGCGATTCTTGGCGTGGACACAAATAGCGCCTCTAGGATGCGATTTGCTGACGTGGCATGAACAGTTTATGTTTTTTAGCTTGGAAAACTTTGAAAGGCCATAACTTTTAGCTCAGTTGTCCGATTGAGACAATTTTTTTTTTTTGATTTGAATAACTTTTCAAGATATACTGTGACACAAGCGCTTAGAGATGAATAGGGACTAATTTGTAAAGTATAATTTGTTAATTACTGAGTATAGGGACTAAAGTGTAGTTATTTCAAAATTAGCATGAAATTTTGTACTTAAGAATATTTGAATATTATGGAAGGATGAAATTGAATTTGAATTGAAAAACGAAGCTTAGATTTGAAAATATGACTATTTAGGTTTTAGGGACTAAATTGAATAAAATGGAAAATTTTAGGGAACTTCTCAAAAGTGGAATGAGCTGACTTATACCTATAACAGGATGATATAAGACAATTCTATAAAAAAAGATCCGGTGTTTACTTCAATTAAGTAAGGAAAATAATGATTTGAATGTTTCAAAATTCAATTTTAAACCGAAAAAATTAAAATTCAGGGGCAAAAAAGGATTTTTTTGACAAAAACAGTGGCAAACCACCTTTGGCCATTTTCCAGTGCGTAGATCTCGAAAAGTTATTCGAAATAAAAAAAAATCGTCTCAATCGGACAACCAAGCGAAAAGTTATGGCCTTTCAAAGTTTTCCAAGTTTAAAAACATAAACTGTTCATCCACGTCAGCAAATCGCGTCCTCGTAGGCGCGATTTGTGTCCACGTAAGTAAATTGCGCTGATGTGGACGCGATGTCCTGGCGCGTACCCTGACATCGCGCTGACGTGGACGCGATTTCGCGGAAAATGGCCCATTCCGGTGAATATCAAAAAATCGGCCCATTTCGGTAAATTTAAAAAAGAAATGGCTTTTTTTTGGTCATTTGCCGCTTTAATTCTAACCGATAATACGCCATATTTTTTTATTAATAATAATAATCATGTTAACAATAATTTAAACAATAGTTAAGGTAATTTTTTTTTAAAATGGTGTAAAATTAAGTCAATAGAATTTTAAGTATAATATAAAAAAAATATTAAAGTTATAAATAAAAGGTCTAATAGTGTAAAAAGTCCTCAAACTTTTTAAAACAAAGTAATTAGCCCCTCTTTTTTTTCTTTTGCACTTAATTCAGCACTTGAGCTTTCAAAATGCATCAAATAGGCAATCAAACTTCTTCAAAAAAAGCAATTAAGCCCCTATTGTTTTTCCTACTCAATTGGGTACTTGAACTTTCAAAATGCATAAAAAAGACCATCAAAGTTTTTCAGAAAAGCAATTAATCTCCCGCTCTTATTAAAAATTAGAAAAATAATATAAAAATAATAAATTTTAAAAATTTTATTAAATTTTAATAAAATTTAAAATTATTAAAATTATATTTTTTATAAAAATAGTAAAAAATGTAAAATTTTATAAAATCATAAAAATTAACGACCCTTATTTTTTTAATTAAAGTCATCACTTGTTGGAACAAAGCGTGACATGTGGCGAAAAATGATAAAAATAAAAAAATAAAAGTTATAGAAAAATTATAAAATGTTTCTTTTGGTAGGATAATTTTCATAAAACAAATTACAAAATTCATATCTCTTTACATTTTGTATAATTTTCTTACGACTTTATAAAATTTTATAAGTATTACTATTTTATAAAATTTTACAATATTTTATTTTTTACAATTTTATATTTTTCTAATTGTTAATAACTTTTTAATATTTGAATTTTTCAAATAAAATTTATAGTTTTATTTAATTTTTATAATTTTTTCTATTTTTAAATAAAAGCAGGGGTTTAATTGCTTTTTTTTTTAAGTTTGAGGGTCTTTTTGATGCATTTTGAAAGTTTAAGTACGCAATTGAGTGCAAAAAAAAATAGGGCTTAATTGCTTTTCTTTAAAAGATTTGAGGGTCTTTTGATGCATTTTGAAAGTTCAAATACCTAAATGAGTAAAAAAAAAAAGCAAGGGCTTAAATTTGTTTTTTTTTTTTGAAAAGTTCAAGTACCCTTAAGCCTAAATAAAATTCAATAGTTAGGTATATTTAATCATATGCATTTAAAATAATTGTTAGAAAAAAACCCAGTTTGTTAGCATTAATAATTTAAGATTATCTAAAAAAGATGGAGTATTAAAGCAATGGTTCTTGAAGAGACAATAGGAAATCATATTCGAACAAAAATAACACCAAAGAGAGATGAAATATTATATTAATTGATGATGAGGTAATATAAAAGTATGTCTATTTGTTTATTACTTCTATTTAATGTTTTATTTGATTTATTTTATTATTCCAAACATCTTTCTCCTTTTTGGACCTTCCATAATTGATATGATTCTCACCACAAAAAATAAGAACACATAGATTTTACGTGAAAACCCTTTCGGGAAAAAATCATGGGCAGAGAAGAAAAAAATTCACTAATGTTGAAATTCAAATGATATAAGAGGAGTTTCGACTACTTCTATTTATAGGTTAAAAAACCTATTCTAACCAATGTCAAATAGAAGGAGAGAAGTTCCATATGGATTCTACTTGTACAATCAATATCAAATAGAATAAGTGCACTTCTATACGGATTCCACTAGTGCAGCCTGTACTGTACCCTAGATATTCCAAGTCAAGATGCTAAACATACATTAAACGAGCTTATAACAAAATAGAAGTATGCTTTAAGACCACTTTAAAAAAAATCCACAAGATCACGTAAGTATCAATACCCATTCAATGGTATCGATACGTTTAGAAAATCGGTACCAAATTAGCATTTTGTTTTCCTACAAAAATTAAAGCTCAGCAATTATCGATACAAATCCAAAATGTATCAGTATTATTACCCCGAGTATCGATACTTGAGAAATGGTATCGATACCAAATTGAGTTATTGACTTTCTGCACATTCAAAATCTCATGGGAGTATCGATACTAAATGCTCGATTATCAATACCTATGCACAAAGCAGCAAGAATAACACCAAAACAAGGCATCTAACTCAATCGGACATATACCACTTCAACAAGTTTATAAAACCTCAATATTCATCATCAAAACATCCATATTTGCAGTTCAATGCGTCATCAATAATTTATGCTAAGTAAACTAATGGACTAACATCAAACGTTCATTAATTCAATGAATAATAAAATGAAGCAATCATTTAAAACATTATGACAATAATCAACCAACACTTTACCACATTGCATTATTCCCACAGTTCAAAATAATAGCAATAATATCACCCACTCAACCATTAAGCCTAACTTGGATCACTTCCTTGGAATTTCTAGACCGCTCACATCCATAATGTCGGAATAACCATAATGTATACACAACATCAAAGGTTAAACAAGAGCATACTACAACACGTTCACAACCACATTCCAACCAAGTCAAACTAACATATTCACGCTTCATTAAATCATAAATCTAGCATATACTCTCACATGCAATTACACATTACTATGATGACATACTAACATATTCATACAATATTAATAAACTCAACTAGCTTATTTTTTCACATGTCCGTGCATAAATCACACACCGTAATATCACTTTTTATAAAATCACATTTAACGATAATTCATCAAGACAAAACAATGTGTTCATGCTTTAATGACATGCTAGACTACCTTATATATATTCACAAGCATTTACACACAACATTTTCATATATCAATTAATGATAATTTGGAAACTTGGAGGCATGAAACATAAAAGTGAGCTCTATCACTGCACATTGAATACACAAATCTCCATCATACCAATGACTCAGAGAGTCGAACATATCCCAAAAGCATATCCTGATGAATGGAGCTCACATTCCCTTATCTCTCCAAATTGTCCCGAGGCCTCAATGCCCAAATCATAAAACACAAGGGTGAGTACTCACAATCCTATGGCATGCCAACTATATCCAACTATATCAAAAGATCACAAGGCCAAAATATCCGCAAATACACACATTTAATTACTTTTTTAATGCACATAATCTCTATTCATAATCATCAATTCATATCACAAATTTGTACATATTGCATACTTATCAAATTCATATTTATTTGCACCTTAAGTGTAACAACTATGCTCATTGAGCCATCACATATCCATCTATACAGGTGTGCATTAAAATCAGTTTATCACATACAAGTATTCACACACATTACCTGTTACATTAGCATCACATTCCACAATTCAACACAAACGCACTTACCGTTTTCTGCACACTTTCACTACACATTTATACCGCTAACACAACATCATCACTATCATTCGGCACGTTTCACATGCCTACAACTAACACATTCACAAGAGCTTTTACATGTTACATTACCACAACTTAATACTTAATCCACATCACACAATCACATACTTTACGAAATAAATGAGGGGTCTAAAAAAGCTTACACTCGGAACTTAGGATAGGGTTTTAGGTTATTCCTAAGCTCTCGATTAACGCTATGAATCATGTCTACAAGTAGCGATACGAAACACTCACCGTTCATGCTTTCGTCTTGTCATTGAAAGCTTAAACTAGCTTTTCTTTACCTGCGCTTTACTCCTAGAAGGCTCTAACAAGTCCATAGCTTCACACATAATAACCACATAATATACACAATCAATTAGAAGCCATTACACACCTTAAACAAACAAAAACACAAGTCTAAGGCTAGTTCCTCTTAGAAATAAAATTCTCGACTAACAAACTTCAAACTCACACTACACCAAAACAGGCTTTTAGCGGCATTTTTTAGGCCTTTAGCGGCACTAAAAAGTGCCGCTAAAAATATTTGCAGTGCTTTTAGAAGCGCCGCCGCTATTGACAACGCCGCTAACACTTGCGGCGTTTTTGGAAACAAACGTCGCTAAAGAGCGGGACCTTTAGCGGTGCTTTTTCCAAAAATGCCGCTAAAGAGCCGGACCTTTAGCGGCGCTTTTCCCACAAACGTCGCTAAAGAGCCGGACTTTTGGCGACGCTTTTCCCATAAACACCGCTAAAGAGCAGGACCTTTAGCGGCACTTTTTCGACAAACGCCACTAAAGGTCATGAAAAATAAAAAAAATTAAAATATAATAAAAACACCACAAATCCATTCCTATCCCTGCTTAAGCAAATCCTTTAGAAATGTAGTTATCAGTACATACATCACTCCATTCTTTGGTTAGAGATTGCAGCAGAAGTGGGATTCCACCAATTTAGAAATGTATAATTTAATTTGAAGACGTATTAAAATGGAAATTCATGAACAAGAATATCAATGTTTTTCAGTATATCTCATGCAACAAGTCAAATTGCCTTTGATTACATAATATCCCTTTGAAATTTAAAAAAAAAAATCAAACTAGTTTATATCAACTTGCTCAACTTTCACTACTAGAACATCAAATCGATCAATACCAAGCTCCAAACCCTACACAAAAGGATCTTAGCATATATAAATAAAACATGGTAGACTGTAACAAGAGAAAAACAGCTCTATACCTGATAAGTTTTGAGCTTTTGGATAGCTTCACCCGCAAGCCAATACACACCAAGAGATGCTCAAACTTAGAATGTACAGCCCCTGGATAAGGTGAGTACCTTAAATAGAAGAGGAAGAAAAAGAAGAAGTAATAGTTGCTTGCTTCTGCTAATCTTGGCAAAACATTGCTTAAAGCCTTCTCATTTACAGCCATGGCACGATACTTTAGAGCTTTTCTCGATTATGTGAGAATCAAGTATAAAATCACAGGGTTGTAAAAGTAAAATCAATGCACAAGTACAAATCAACTTCATTTCAGTTCTTATCTCGAAGGCAAATGATTAGCAATATCATAAATTCTTTAAAAGATAATAGATGGCAGTGACAAACCATTTGCATAATCCTCTCTCTAATCCTGTCACTAAGCCAATAAGCCTGTTTTACATTGAACCGCATGTCTACCTCGGTGTTAACTGCACATGTAGCAACAAAAGTAAATCCACTATAAATCTTAGCAACAAGAGATGACATATATTCTCAAACATGAAGAAGATATATACAATATACCCTTGTTTACATTTTGACCACTAGGGCCACCACTCCTTGCAAAACTCACTGTAACATGATCTGTATACAAGAATTCAGCACCATAAATGTTTATTGGCTCTTTGTAACTGCCCTAAAATGAAATATTGAAGTTTTAGCCCCTCTAAATCTAAAAAGTTATGAATTCATACATGATAAAATTACAGTTCAACCTCTAGCTCCTAAAATGATAAAATTATGATTTTAGCCTTTCTAAAGATTACAAAGTTTAAAGCTTACAATAAAAATAAATAAACTTCAGGTCCATACAAATTTTTAATTTAATTTCGGCCATCCAAAAAAAATCCCGACTTCTCCTCTAACAGAAATAAACCATATAACAGTAAAGCATATCGAATATCATTAATTACCCAAAGTGATTTGAGGAGTGGGCTCATTCCCGGCAGAGCTGGCTTGCTCTTTCGCTTCCTGAAGGAGCTGCTGCATTTGCGAGAGACGAGCAGAGACTTTTCTGTCGGCATCGGCATCGGGTTCGGCACAACGAATTGGACTAAAATTGATTCCACGATTGGGCGTCAGTCAGATGATGGGGTTACGCAATGAATTAGGGATATGATAGGATTTGAAGATTAGGGATGTTGAGAGAACCGTCGAGAGAAAAAAAGTGAGCGCTGAAAAATTGAGAGAGAGTGTGTGTCTGGGTGAACGTCTGAACTTAAATAGAAGCCAATTTTAGGGGGGAAAATTTAGGGGTTTCTGGGGGAATTTTGGGATAAAACCGCGTAAAATGAAATTATTTTTGTATTGATTATCTATTGCGGCATTTATCATAAAAAAGCCACAAAAAAATTATTTTATTTTGAACAAAATGACGCCGTTTTACTATGCACAAAATTTTTAATTTGTTTTTTTATAAATTGATTTATTTTTGGCGGCGTATTTTATAAAAACGCCACTAATAAATCTCTATCCAAACGGTGTCGTTTTGGGAAATTTGAATATATAGTAACGGCGTTTTTTGTTAAAAACCCCGCTAAACCTCATATATTTTATTTATTTTTTTTGTATCTTTCATTTAAATTTTACATAAATAATTATTAAAATTTTAAGTAATATTTAAAAGTATTTGATACATGTATAAATTTTAGTTTTTATTTCATTTATATTTTTTATTTTATTTTTCTTATATTTTGGTCCTATCCAATTTAAATAATTAATTACTATATATATATATATATATATATATATATATATATATATAGATATCCATATCAAAAATACCAAATGGTTAGGTTTAAATGTTTTAAATATACAAGTATTAATTAATTGTATCATTTAACAAGTCTCAATTTATAAACCTTAAGGTTTAAGCTTAAACCCTAAATTAACCAATCAATCTACATGCATAAAGTGATTATCTATCTATTATATATCTCTTAAATAATATAAACCATATACTAATAATTTCAATATATTAAATTTATTATTATCTATTTTAGAAATATATAAGAACATATTTAATATAAAAATTAATAAAACTAATTAATCTAAAATTAAACTCTAACCTAACTGTTGAAACCCTAAACCCTAAACCCCAAATCCCTAACCTCTAAACCCCCTAACCCATAAATCTCCCTAACCCTAAAGCATAACACTTAACCCCTAAACCTTAAATCACAAACCCTAAATCGATACCCCGGCCTACTCCTTAAACTCTAAACCATATACTATAGTGATAATTAATTCAATATTTTAAAATTAATACTATCTCTTTTACGATTATATAAGAATTTATTTAATATATAAGCTAAAAAAATTAGTAATGTATCCAAAAAACTTTAAAATTATTTTAAATAATAGTATTTTAATTTTTCCATTTTTAACAAATCTTTTAAATTATTTTAAATCCCTGAGCATTAGCGGTGCTTTCTTAAAAACGCCGCTAAATCCTCGAAAGCTAAGAAAATGGTGCCGTTGGGCTTAGATTTTTTTGCGGCGCTTTCCCAAAAACGCCGCTAAATCCCTGAGCATTAGCGGCATTTCTTAAAATCGCTGCTAAAACCCCGAAAGCTCAGAACACGGTGCCGTTGGGCTTAGTTAAAGCCCTGAGCATTAGCGGCGCTTTCTTAAAAACGCTGCTAAATCCCCGATAGCTCAGAAAACGGAGCCGTTGGGCTTAGTTTTTTTTTTTTGCGGTGCTTCCCCAAAAACGCCGCTAAAGCCTTAAGAATTAGTAGCGCTTTCTAAAAAAGGCCGCTAAATCCCTGAAAGCTCAAAAAACGGCATTGTTGGGCTTAGGTTTTTACGGCGCTTTCTCAAAAACGCCGCTAAATCCCCGAAAGCTCAGCAAATGGTGTCGTTTGGCTTAGGTTTTTTTGCGGCGCTTCCCCAAAAACGCCGCTAAAGCCTTGAGCATTAGCGGCGCTTTCTAAAAAACGCTGCTAAATCCCCGAAAGCTTAGAAAACGGCATCGTTTGGCTTAGGTTTTTTTGTGACGCTTTCTCAAAAACGCCGTTAAATCCCTGAGCATTAGCGACACTTTCTTAAAAACGCCGCTAAATCCCCGAAAACTCAGAAAACGGTGTCGTTTGGCTTAGGTTTTTTTGCGGCGCTTTATCAAAAACGCCGCTAAATCCCCGAAAGCTCAAAAAATGGCGTCGTTTGGCTTAGGTTTTTTTGCGGCGATTTATCAAAAACGCCGCTAAATCCCTGAGCATTAGCGGCGCTTTCTTAAAAACGCCGCTAAATCTCCGAAAGCTCAAAAAACGGCGTTGTTTGGCTTAGGGTTTTTTGCAGCGCTTTATCAAAAACGTCGCTAAATCCCTGAGCATTAGCAGCGCTTTCTTAAAAACACCGCTAAATCTTCGAAAACTCGGTAAACGGCATCGTTGGGCTTAGGTTTTTTGCGGCGCTTTCTAGAAAATGCCACTAATTCTTATTTTCAGCGGCGTTTTCCATAAAGCACCGCTAATGATCGATCTTGAGCGGCGTTTTTTATCCAAACGCCGCTAAAAAGGCCGCTAAAAGCCTGTTTTGGTGTAGTGTCAATTATCTCAATCTCCACTTATCCTCTTTGCTTAAAACTAATTCTATTCATCTAATTATTCATCTATGACTAATTATTAACCCTCAAACTACACAAATTACCCAAATTCATGGTTCTAAAATTTCGACGTAAAATAAGCATTTTTCATGAAAACTCATTAAAACCTTAAAATCTCTTAATTAAACTTTAGGGAAAGTTTAGAAACTTTCTAATAATGTCAAAACAAGTTGAAAAACACTTTGAAACATTTTTTTTATGCAAAATTCTAAATTTCACCATTAACGACCCAATTGTCGGCTTTTATTCAAATATTTCGATTCAATGGATAAAAGCTCAATTTAAAATGCTAGATATCATTAAAAACCAATAGGAAAACAAATAATTGCCTTAGTTGATGAAGAATCAAGCGTTTGATCTAAAATCTGAAAAACTCACTTGAAGAATTATCATTGGGTTTAATGGTGTTTTTTTTTTTTTGTCTTTCTTTGAATTCAAAGGGGTTTTTATGTTTGAAGGATAATAGAAACAAGATATTTGAGTAATAGAGACCAAAAATTGAAGGATGAAATTTTAGGGTTTTCTTTTATACTAGACTGTACAAAGAAGAGGGATAAGGGGTTTCTTTTTTTCATTCATGTTAAAAATAGGGTAAAGGGGGAAAATATAGGTTGATTTTTAAAACTTGGTTTATTTGCTTTAAAACTACTCTAAAATTAACCCTTTTTTACAAAACAATTCTATTTTCAAAATTTAAGTTCTTTCCTACATTATTTTCAAAAATTGATTTGATTTTTTAAAAAAACTATAATAAAAAATAATTTCGGGTTACCATAATTCAAAATTTTCAAGCCCATTCCAAGCCAAAATTTCTAATTTACCCTCGAACTTCTAGACCCAATTTTAGGGTGTGACAACTCTCCCCCTCCAAAAAGAATTTCGTCCTCAAAATTTACCTACTGGCACGACACTTGCTTAATTGCAAAATATGTTGTTTCTACTTTTAAACCAACCATCACATTTTCGTTGCGCACTCTGATTCCTATTCTCTTTAACTTCCTACGGCTTTTCTTGAAGAACTTATTCACTACTACAAACTATTTTATGGTAACTTTGCTATCTATTTCCTCTATTCATTACAACACTCTCGTCTAAAGAACTCATAACCGTTGTTCCTAATTTAATAGTATCTATCAGAATTTTCCACTTACTAGCTAAATTGCTTAAAGTTTGCGAAGGCATAGAACCTAAGTCTACTAATGAGAATATGTGTATTGATTACAAGCCAAAAATACCCGTAATCTCATCAATTGTATCTTGACCCTATGGTTCCCTAACGACATAAACCGAGTTGGACCTCCTGACTCAACTTGACTAGCAATAGTATGAGCAACAACTCGCTACCCAACCAACCTCCCATTACCTCTACTGGAACCACGAGCTCTAGTTGGCACAGATTCAGGTGTAAAACTCAGAGTCTGTAAAACCTCAATTTTGTTTGTACAATCCTTCAACATGTGTTCTTTCGAGCCGCACTTAAAACATCCACTTGTCAGTTTACGGAATTCAGCTGGATGCCTACGCTCACAATGCGCATTAAGTAGCCATCCAAAACCACTCGACGAACCTCTAGTACTAACCACAACACTACTCTACTGCTTAGACTAGCTTTGTCAAAACTCATGTTGTGCACTCATATCAAAACTTTGATTATCATGCCCTCTCTTGGATGTTCGTCCAGATGCACCATCAGAAGTCCTCTTACCCGATTCAGTTACCATAGAACGAGGCTGCTCAGCCACAGTCTCCTCAACAGATTTGGATTTCTTAACCAACTCATTAAACAACTTTGTATTCTAAGCTACCAAGTAAACTCGAATCTCACAATTAAGCCCAAAACGAAACCTCTTACAACGATCCCTCTCAGAAACATACTAGCTAAGTCGTACGAACTCTGACTCATACTCAGCCACAGTCAAACTACCTTGAACTAAACCCAGGAACTCACGTTTATGAGCCTCTATGTACTGCTTCCATAAACTTCCTCTTAAAAACCTTAAGAAAGTATCCCTAAGTCGAACGGTTAGCGATAGTACCTCTCTTAACAGTATTCCACCAACAATAAGCCTCACCGTCGAATAGGGACACAGTACAACCTAACTTTTCCTCATCATAATAGGACATCTACTCGAGGATCCTTTCAACTTCTTCCAACCAATACTTAGCTATGGACGGATTGGTCCCTTTCACTCTAAAAAACTCTTTACCACCCAACGCCTCTAGAGGTTCAAACGGCAACCCTCAATTAATAGGTGCATGATTGGCAGGTGTAAGAGCACAATTAGCACCAGCAATCCTCTGACACGATCCAATCATAGCTTTATTAGAGGGCCAAAGCCCTTATTAAATATGTTCATTCTACGCGGCGACACATGAGGTGAAGAGGATTTTCCATCCTCTTGAGAGGCATATCGAATCTAATAATCTAACATTCACAGACAAACAAACAAGGGTGTGAGTGGCGGGGAAATAATCAAAGTCATATTCGTGCAATAAAATTTTAGAATAAAGGCAATGTGTTCCCATTCCTACCCAATTTCAAACAAACTCATGAGATTCATACAGGAATATCTCAAACAATTCAAGTATTCAGAGAAATTTGAACACCAGGGGTTTCATAACCCAGTCTGTACATCAACAACTTAGGTCTGAGTGTCAAATAACCTAGGCTCTGATGCCACCAAATGTACCACTCTATACTCAGTTTGATCATCGAGTCCGAGTAACAGGACGCTACACCACTGTCACAACATCACACACAGCATAACATATTCATACTAACATATTCACACTTCATTAAATCATAAATCTAGCATATACTCTCACATGCAGTTACACATTAATATGATGGCATGCTAACATATTCATACAATATTAATAAACTCAATTAGCTTACTTATTCACATGTTCATGCATAAATCTCATACCGTAATATCACTATTTATAAAATCATAGGCAGTTACACACAACTTTTCCATATATAAATCAATTAATGATAAATTGGAAACCTGGAAGCATGAAACATAAAAGTGAGAGCTATCACCATACATTGGATATATGGATCACCATCACACCAATGGCTCAAAGAGTCGAACATATCCCAAAAGCATAACATTTAGCTAACAGTCTTCAACACAATAACATACCCCGGTGAATGGAGCTTAGCTCACAATTCCTTATCTCTCCAAACTATCTCGGGGCCTTAATGCAAAAATCACAAAACACAAGAGTGAGTACTCACAATCCTATGGCATGCCAACTATATCCAATGATTTCAAAAGATCACAAGGCCAAAATATCTGCAAATATACATATTTAGTTACTATTTTAATACACATAATCTCTGTTCATAATCATTAATTCAGATCACAAATTTGTACCTTAAGTGCCACAACTATGCTCATTGAGCCATCACATATCCATCTATATAGGTGTGCATTAAAATCAATTTATCACATACAAGTATTCATACACATTATCAGTTACATTAGCATCACATTCCATAATTCAAGACATACGCACTTATTGTTTTCTACACACTTTCACTACCCATTTATATCGCTAACACAACATTATCACTATCATTTGGCACATTTCAAATTCCCACAACTAACACATTCACAAGTGCTATTACATGTTACATTATAACAACTTGATACTCAATCCACATCACGCAATCACATATTTTACAAAATAAATGAGGGGTATAAGAAAGCTTACACTCAGAACTTAAGATAGGGGTTTAGACTATTCCTAAGCTCCCGATTAATTCTATGAGTCATCTACAAGCAGTGATTTCAAACACTCATCGTTCATGTTTCCACCTTGTCACCAAAAGCTTAAACGAGCTTTTCCTTTCCTGTCGCTTTAGTCGTAGAAGGCTCTAACAATTTTGTAGCTTCACACATAATAACCACACAATATACACAATCATTTAGCAGTCATAACACACCTTAAACTAACAAAAACACAGGTCTAAGGCTAGTTCCTCTTGGAACTGAAATTCTCGACTAACAAACTTGAAACTCAATTATCTCAATCTTCACTTATCCTCTTTGCCTAAAATTAATTCCATTCATCTAATGATTCACCTATGACTGATTCTTAACCCTTAAACTACACAAAATTACTCAAATTCGAGGTTCCAAAATTTTGACATAAAAAAGACATTTTTCATGAAAACTCAATAAAACGTTAAAATCTCTTAACAAAACTTTAGGAAAAGTTTAGAAACATTCTAATCAGGTCAAAACAAGTTGAAAAACACATTGAAACATCGTTTTTATGCAAAATCCCAAATTTCACCATTAACGACTCAATTTTCGACTTTTATTCAAATATTTCAATTCAATGGATAAAAAATCAATTTAAAATGCTAGGTATCATTAAAAACCAATAGGAAAATGAAGCATTATCTTAATTGACGAAGAATCAAGCCTTTGATGTAAAATCTGAAAAACTCACTTGAAGAAATATCAATGGGTTTAATGGTGTTTTTTTTTTTTTTTCTTTCTTTGAATTCAAAGGGGTTTTATGTTTGAAGGATAATAGAAAACAAGAGGTTTGAGTAATAGAGACAAAAAATTGACAGATGAAATTTTAGGATTTTCTTCCCTAATGGACAGCACGAAAATTGATTTGATTTTCAAAAAGCTATAGTTAAAAATAATTTCGGGTTACCGTATTTCAAAATATCCGAACCCATTCTAACCCAAAATTCTTAATTTACCTTTGAAACTTCTAAAATCAATTTTGGGGTGTGATAATTTATTTAACAAGAATTTGGGTGACAACTCTAACATAAATTATTTCAGGAAATTAAAATTCAAGCAGTGATGTTCAACAAATCTGTGGCAAAATTCAAAGATGTTTTTCACAAGGAAAAAACTTATATCATTACAAATGGTGTAGTAAAAGTTCCTTATGATGAGGATAATAGTGTTCACCGCCCCAGGTGTGGCCTAAGTTCGAGTCATACTAATCGTGTTGCTATTAAGGCTTTGTCGTCCTCTAATAATTCACAAAAAGAAAAAAAAAAAGCAACTTCTCACATTCATAAAAGTGTTTTCTTTTATAATTTTGTCTATTTTGATGATTTAAAAGAGCACGTGGGCAAGAAAATTAGAAAAAAAATTATTTTTTCACTTAGTATTAAATATATATTTTTACTTTATATAATTTATAATATTTTATTATTTACTATGTGTTAATTTTTGCAAGATATTACTTCTGTGATTATTAATTTCAACTCAACTTTTTCAATAGAGAAGGAAACAAAAGCAGGATGGGTAAAAGGAAAATTATCAATTTATCATTGTTAATGATAGGTAATTAATTTTTTACTTTATACGTCTAGATTTTTCAATTTTAATTTCATATAATTTCCTAATTCTTTTTATATTTTATTTTATTTTTAATATTAATTTTATATTTAGAATGTTCCATATGCCATTAACATTGTAGTGAGATCTCTCTGAAAATGAGGGCAATTCTTTAAGAATGATTTTGATAAAAAAAAAACATTACTATTACATTGTCTAATTTGAAAGCTTTACTTTATAATGATTTTTATATACTTTTATCGTAAGATTGATGAGCAATCTTAAATATGTTTTTCTATTTATCTATTATTTGAATGGTACATGTGAAAAATATTTAGTGGAAAAGAAATTCAAATTTCAATAATTATTTTTAAGCCTTATTATTAGATGTGATAATTAATTTAGTGTAACTATATTTTTATTTACTTTCTCATATGGTACCAAATTTATATGTTATTTTAATAGTCTTATGTATTAATTTAATTTTTATTATTTTTAAAAAGTTATTTTATTCTCTCAATTATTTTTCAAAACTAATTAACTTTAGTAAAAATTAAATCATTCCTCATTTAATTAGCACAAATATAAATCTAAAATTATAAAATATATTATTTAATGAATTAAAATGTATAAAATCACGTGCAACACACGTGACATTATATATCTAGATTATATATAAGCACGAGCTTGGAGAAACTTTTGAATCGATGAGAGTACTCTTTAATGTTAATTTAATTACTAAACTAACATTAAATCAATAATTTTTCTAATAATAGAGTTTTATTCATTTTAACTATACAATTAATAATAATTATAATAGATAAAATCTCCTATAAAAAATAATATATAAAATCATATCAATAATAATTTTTTTCGTTTATTGGTTTGAACTATACAGTTGAGTATATTTATTTTAAATCAATTATTTTATTTTGGTGAATCATAATAACAAGGCAAAACTCAAACAATAAACGCGACTAATGTGACTTGAACCCAGGCCGCACCAGGGATAGTGAACACCTTGACCATTAGGCCATCATATTAGGTTCAAACCATTTATTACTTAATTAGCATTACAATTTATATACGAATTAAAATTAAAAATTATCATTCAACAAAAATTATGTCCTCAATTGGTCAAATTGCAACACAGTCCTTTAACTTCTCTAAATTTATAATTTAACCCTTTTATAAAATCTCATATCCACAATCATTCCTCTAAATCCATTTTCAACAACTCAAATTAATTCTTCACGATCTCATTTATTTAAAATGTCTTTGAATTTCTTCAAAATAATAATGTCAGAAATTTTGGAGTATTACATGATGGGTAAATTTTAAGGGATTGAAATGATAGAGGAATTTTAAGGATATTATTAATGAGAAATGGAAAATGACTTGAGATATTTATGCGAACACAATGGTCATGTTAATATTAATGATTAAATTGAATGTTTACATAAAGGAAAAATATAGAAAGTATAAGATCTTTTTATGGGGATAAATTCTATCCAGTACATTAGAGTAAAATCTTTGGATTGTCTTAGAAATATCAAAGAAGTGTAGAAACTTCTCTATTTCCTTTACCATTTTCGGTTTCTAGGAAAGAAAAGGAGAATTTTCTTTTTACACAATTTCGTTCTTTTCTCTACCCTAAGTTTCCTAAATTAAATATTTGATAAATTCTTGAAAATCCTACAAAATATTACTTCCTACATCATTTTGAGCTTATTTCTTATCATAGAAATAAATGACTAGAAGAAGAAAGTGAAATGAAGATTAGTTAGTGTAGAGAGATTAAAGAAGCAATGTGAGAAAGTAGGAATTTATATCATAGTTCATATTTCATATTTTATTGATGTTATGCTTTGGTTATTTGAGCATATTTGTAAAAATCCATGTTAGTTGGTGCCGGAAAATGCAATTTCGGAATCCAATTCCATCCCGAGTAAGTCAAATTATGAATAGAAAGATTTATGCATTTAATATGAAAATATATTAGTGGACGGTCAAGGAATGAAATCTAGAAAATCATTAATTATAGTATAGGGGTTAAATTGTAAAAGTGTAATCACTATTAAATTTTAATTTAGAAAATGCTTCAGGACTTATTTAGTAATTATCCAAAGGACCAATGGTTATTTAATCATTTTTAATTAATGAGTTAGTGGAAATGTGATGATTAAATCCAGTTAACCTTTATATTATAATTATAATATATAATAGTCTTAAATTAGTAAGTTCAACAAGATTAATTAAATTAATTAAATTGTTAATCTTAGTATAAATAATAAATAGTGGAAAGAGAGAGATGAAGTTTTCATCTTCTCTTTTGTGTCGTCAAAGTTAGGAAGAAAAAGAAAGAAAAAAAATTGCTTTCCCATTTACAATTCGGTCCCAAAACCTTTAAGGTAAGCATGCTTTTCTTTTGAAAATTTTATGGATTCATTGTCTTGCAAACTAGATTTAGTAGACCCATGTGTTAGAATTTTGAATTAGTAAATGTTTACCAAGTTACCATTGTTGAACCTTAGTGAAATTTGTTGGAACATTTTCAAATATTTATAGTGTTCCAATAACTATAAATGAATGGGTGTAATTAATCAAAAGTTATATTATTTGATTTTTGAAAAAGAATTATTACTATTTAAATAATATTATTTGAATAGTTATAATATTAAATGAATAATTATGTGTTTATTTTAAAGACATTATTCTTGAAAAGACACCTATTGATGAAAGATGTTTCTATGAAGAGACATGAAAATTCCTATAAATAGGAATGAGATTTCATTTGGAAAACACACCAACAAATTCTAATATTCTTTCTTTCCTTCCTTCATTTTCTAATATTATTAGATTATTTTATAAAGTATTACTGTAGAAATCCTTTATAGAAATTGAGTTTCTTGTCATACATTGCTCAGTGTGTAGTGGGCTATTCTCGTCAGTGCAAAATGCAAATAGTTATTGTGATGCGATCTCGTCCAAGGATTCAATCAAATCTGCTTGCGAACCAATCGAGTTGCCAACGGGGCCAATTACTCGTGCTCGAGCCAAGAAATTCAAAGAAGCTATCTTGGGCCTCGTAGATCAAGTTTGGGGAGAAGCTTTGACCAGATTCATTGATCGAGCTTGGGAATGCTCGACATGCGCTCCATGCAACTTGCTTCAAACCAATTTTAATTTTTAGTTAGCTAATTCAGCTACTGGAATAAGACTTAAGCTATTTTTATTATTTTAGTCATCATTAATTTGAGATTTAATTATGTCATAATCTGAGCATCTTTAATATGTTTTAAGTCTATTAATTATGTCCTATTTTGTACAACATTAATATATGTCTTAAGTTAGACATTTTAATTGTGTCTTAGCTTAATACGTATTAAATTATGTTTTAGTTTGTCTTAATATTTCTTTTAACAGAGTCTTTAATTTGTTTTTTAGGTTTATCACATAGGCGGCTAGACATACATGCATGGTTCAGATTCATTAGAGCTCATTTATGAAGGAACATGCACCCGAACATTCATGTATATTGGAGCTGCTGGGTACACTCTTCCAAGTGACCATTCACGAAAAGTTATGACAATAATCAAGCCTCACTTGAACTGATCAGCCAGCTATTTTTGTTCACACCCAATGGACCGTCCAACTCCTGATGTTCACACCCAAGGGACCGTCCAAGTCCATATGTTCACATCAAGGACTTTTTAGACGCCACAAGATGCATTCACAAGATGCATGTATATTCGGTGAACCCAGGAGGCATTTACTTAAGCTCATAAATACTCTTGATCGATCAAGCTCATTACTTGTTCAGCTCAACTCCTAAGTCCACTGCATTGACTCCTCGGGAACTCCAATTGTCAAAGTTGATGGCAACCTTCATCAATCAAATTCTTCAAGGAATTAATCAGCTGAATCAATTGAATTCTAGCTTCATTTAATTTGATTACATCTTGTCTATTCGGTTGGGACTTTGCAGCCTATAAATAGTTGACTTGTAACTTGTTAGCAAGAACTTTTGATCATTTTATGAATTATAAACTATTTTTGAGTTGTTCAACTCATATTGTTCTCTTGTGACTCATATTGACTTATCTAGCTCGTCTAGTGGCGTCAATTTATTTCTATTTGTGAACTTATCACTCCAACGGGTGTGGTATTCAACCTATACCGAATGGTTCCTACCTTCGATAGATAGTGGGTCACGGTTCTATCCTTCTACCATTGTCACCTTCAGAGCTCATTTAAGAATTGGGCCTTTATTTTTTAATATTGGTTCATTCCTCAGCTGTTAAGCTCAACGTCCATCCATCCATCAACCATATCAACTTTACATTTTTCTTTGTTAAACCTATCTTTCTTTGAAAACAACCCTTTTGTTAAACGAAACCCTTACTACATAATTTTACAATCGGGACACAGGCGATTCGATTCACCCAATGAATACGAGATCGCATCACATGGGCTTCATTGTATCCTCGAGGTTAATTTGCTTGGAACTCATTTGCACACCGAAAATATGTGGGGGAATATAACCTTTAAGATAGTGACTTGATACATGCCTTGGGGCCTTGTCCTATTTCTTCTTTTTCTGCTCAAGTTTCGTTCATGTGTTTGAGATTTTCTTGACCGAAGATTTGTACTAAGAATTTTAAGGTTATATAATTCATGATGACTACCACAACACATGAAAGTGGAACACTAAAGGAATTGGCTTCCAAATTTTTCAAACTTAATCGGTTTGATGGTGGCAATTTTTGACGACGGCAGAAAAAGATGCACTTCTTATTATCAACTTTGAAGATTACTTATGTTTTCGATACTCCAAGACCTGAAGAGAATGATAACGAATCTGTTGCTGCAACCTGAGAGAGACAAAAATGGGACAATGCTAATTACATGTGCATGGACCACATATTGAATGGTTTATCTGATGGTTTGTTCGACACCTACCAAAATGAGGTCATCGCAAAGAATTATAGGACAAATTGGAGACAAGATACATGACCGAAGATGTTACAAGTAAGGAATTTCATGTTAGTCGTTTCAATAATAATCAAATGGTTGATGGTCGTTCTATTATTGAAAAATTCTGTGATATTGAATTGTATCCTCTATAATATACAAACTTCCTCCATCTTGGAAAGACTTTAAAAGAAGTCTAAAACATAAGAAAGAGGAAATCTTTCTTGAGGCTTTGGCAAATCATCTTCGTATTGAAGAAGAATATCGAAAATTAAATTAGAACCTAAATTCTGAAAATGCCAAAACGCATGTTACGAAGGAAGTACAAACTACTAAATCATTCAAGAGAAAGTTCAAACAGACTGATAGAGCACCTAAGTTCAAAAAGAAAGAAATGGGCTCATGCTATCATTGTGGGAAGTCAGGACATTTCAAGAATGAATGTCGATTTTTAAAGAAGAAATCATCTTCTAAGACTGATAATAACGAAAACCTCGTTGTAATGATATCTGAAATTAATATGGCACAAGATGATAATACATGGTGGATTGATACCGGAGCAACCAAACATGTCTGCAAAGACAAAAGCATGTTCACAAAGTTCACACAATGTAAAAATGACAATGTCTTGTACATGGGAAATTCTTCCACCGCAACAATCAAAGACAAAGGGTCAGTTGAACTACAATTCACTTCTGGAAAGATTTTAACCTTAAATGATGTATATTATGTACCAGAAGTTTGGAAGAATTTAGTGTCTGGAAGTCTGTTGAATAAGTTTGGTTTCAAACTTGTTTTTGAGGCAAATAAGTTTATTTTGTCTAAAGGAAGAATTTTTATAGGGAAAACTCAATATTATTAATAAGAATAAAAATACAATTTCTGCTTATATGGTTGAATCTTTTTGTTTGTGGCATTATAGATTAGGTCATTTGAATTATAGAAAATTAAATGACATGTATAAGTTAGATTTAATTCTGTTTTTAATAATAATATTGAGAAATGAAATACATGTATGTTGACTAAAATTCCAAGAAACCTTTTCCATAAGGTTAAAAGGAAAACAAGATTGTTTGATTTGATACATATTGATTTATGTAACATGCATAATACTCCTACATTAGGTGGAAAGAAATATTTTGTTACTTTTATTGATGATTGTTCTAGATATTGTTATGTATATTTATTGCATCCAAAAGATGAAGCACTTGATAAATTTAAAATTTATAAATCTGAAGTTAAACTTCAGTGTGAATCATTTATCAAGTGCTTAAGATTGAATAGAGGTGGAGAATACTATAAACCAAGTTATTTTGAATCCACTGGAATTTTCCATCAAGTTTCAGCCCCTTACACACCACAAAAAAATGGTATAAAGGAAAAATAGAGTATTTACTAAAATGAAAAATTCAATGTTATCATATTCAGGTCTTGGATAAGGTTTTTGGGGAGAAGCTGTTCTAACAGCTTGTCATATATTAAATAGAGTTCCTAATAAAGAAACTAAAATAACCCCCTATGAACACTGGAAGAAAGAAAACCAAACCGTAATTATTTGAAGGTTTGGGGTTGTAGAGCTATTATCAAAATTCCAAAACCTAAACGTAAAAAGTTAGGTGAAAGAGGAATTCAATGCATATTTATAGGTTATGCACATAATAGCAAGGTATATAGGTTCATGGTAATTGAACCAAATGATTCAATTTCAATTAATACTGTTATTGAATCAAGAGATGTTATTTTTTATGATAATAGATTTAATTCTATATCAAAACAATTACAGCTACAACAATTGATTCATTCTCCAAATGAGAAAGAGATTCCATTGGAACAAATTGATAATAATGATGAAACTTGTCAAGAATTAAGAAGAAGTAAGAGGCTTAAAAAGGTCAAAGATTTTGGACCAGATTTCATTATGTTTCTTGTAGAAGGAAAAGGTGAAAGTATATGCAATAAGATACCTTATTGTTATAATACAGAATTTGATCCTATTACATTTGAAGAGGCAATGAAATCTCAAGACTCTGCTTTTTGGAAAGAAGGAATAAATGATTAGATGGATTCAATAATGGGAAATCAAACTTGGATCTTAGTTGATCTTCCACCAGGTTCCAAACCAATAGGTTGTAAATAGATCTTCAAAAAGAAAATCAAGGTCAATGGAATCATTGATAAATTTAAAGTAAGGTTAGTAGCCAAAGGTTTTACACAAAAATAAGGTATTGATTACTTTGATACCTATGCTCCAGTAGCAAGATTTGCTACAATTAGACTTTTAATATGACTTACCTCTACATATAATTTGGTTGTTCACCGAATGGATGTTAAAACTGTATTTTTAAATGGTGAATTGGAAGAGGAAGTGTACATGGAGCAACCGGAAGGATTTCTTGTTCCAGAACAAGAGCATAAGGTATGTAAGCTTGTTAAATCTTTATATGGACTTAAACAAGCACCAAAACAATGGCACCAAAAGTTTGATAAGGTTCTTTTAGCTAATGGCTATAAAATAAATGAATCTGATAAGTGCATATATAGAAAATTTAAAAGTGGAAAATGTGTCATAATTTGCTTATATGTAGATGACATGCTCATTTTTGGCACAGATTTGGAAAAAATAGAAAACACAAAGAAATTCTTGTCAAACAACTTTGCTATGAAGGATATGGGTGTAGCAGATGTTATTCTTGGGATTAAAATAACCCGAGATGAAAGCACTATAGCTTTATCACAATCACATTACATTGAAAATGTGCTTAAAAAGTTTGATCTTTTCAACTGTATACTAGCATCTACACCCATGGATCCTCAAATAAAATTAGTATCTAATGCTGGTAGGAAAATTGATCAATTGAAATATGCAAGTCCAATTGGTTGTCTTATGAACATAATGACACAAGACCAAACATTGCATATGCTGTTGGAAAATTGAGTAGGTACACAAGTAATCTAAGTAGTTTGCATTGGCAAGCTTTGAATAGAGTACCTAGGTACTTAAAGAAAAATATTAACTATGGATCGTGTTATAATGGATATCCTCCAGTTTTAGAAGGGTATTCAAATGCTAGTTGGATTACAAGTTTGGAAGATCATGCATCTACTAGTGGATGAATCTTCATTCTTGGTGGAGGGGCCATTTTTAGGGTTCCAAGAAACAAACATGTATTACTGATTCCACCATGGTAGCAAAATTTATTGCATTAGCCGCTGCATCTAAAGAAGCAGAATGGTTAAGAAATTTTCTTTATGATGTACCTTTATGGCCTAAGCCAATTTCACCTATTTCTATTCGTTGTGATTGTGGGGCTACTCTAGCAAAGGCATATAGCCAAGTATATAATGGAAAGTCTAGACACATTGGATTAAGATATAGTTATATCTGACAATTAATCTCTGATGGAGTGATCACTATTAATTATGTGAGGTCAAGTGAAAATTTGGCAGATCTTTTGACAAAAAGTCTTGCTAGAGATGCAGTAAAAAGGACCTCAAAAGGGATGTGACTCAAGCCCATTAATTAGAGTCACCCATGATGGAAACTTGACTCAACGCTTGGTATAATGTCAAGTCTTGAGTTCAATGAGACAATATACATCATTAGTATGTGACAGTTAGTACTATAAATAAATCCATCCTAAGATTAAAGTGCTAGGTAGCCGTAATGATAAGGGAAGGATGAGTAATGTACTCTTAATGAACCCATAACATAAATATGTTAAAGTGTTATAATTACGGGAACACTCTTGATGGGATCTATCTATGTGAGTGGAAGTGTGGCCGTTTCTAGGAGCTGAAGGGCTTGGCTCATACAACACTTATAAAAGAAAGGACATAGACACATGGCCATAATAGTGTCCCTAGATACTATGCATTGATCGATGTTGAAATCATTGTGTGAGATGTATTCAGTTAATCAAATGGAATAGTTGGTTCAAAGTTTAGTCTACCATGCAATTTCGATTAACTTTAACATGTTTTCACTAAGTGAAGGTTCAGTCGTAAGATACCTTCATTTATGCAAATTGATTTCCAAGCATATCAAAATCCAAAATATTTTGAAAATGGGGGGAGATTGTTGGAACATTTTCAAATATTTATAGTATTCCAATAACTATAAATGAATGGGTGTAATTAATCAAAAGTTATATTAGTTGATTTTTTGAAAAAGAATTATAACTATTTAAATAATATTATTTGAATAGTTATAATCTTAAATGAATAATTATGTGTTTATTTTAAATACATTATTATTCAGAAAGACAACTATTGATGAAAGATGTCTCTATGAAGAAACATGAAAATTCCTATAAATAGGAGTGGGATTTCATTTGGAAAACACACCAACAAATTTTAATATTCTTTCTTTCCTTCCTTCATTTTCTAATATTATTAGATTATTTTATAAAGTATTACCACTGAAATCCCTTATAGAAATTGAGTTTCTTGTCATACATTTGCTCAGTGTATAATGGGCCATTTTCGTCAGTGCAAAATGCAAATAGTCATTAGCTTTATTATATCCTCGAGGTTAATTTGCTTGGAAATCATTTGCATACTGAAAATAGGTGCGGACGAATATAACCTTAAAGATAGTGACTTGATAAACGCCTTGGAGCCTTGTCTTATTTCTTCTTTTTGTGTTCCAGTTTCGTTTGTGTGTTCGAGATTTTCTTTACCGGAGATTTGTACTAACAAAATTTGCGTTGATTATGATGAATTATAAGAAAATATGTATAGATTTTGTTAAGATTATATTAAAAGATAGTGAAATTAACTTGGAATTAAAGATTTGGATATATAGTTAATTTTGATATTAAGGACTAAATTGAATAATGTGAAATATGTTAGAAGATATTGTCATATATTAAAAGCTTAAGGTCCCTAATGAAAGAATACGATATTAGATTTTTATTCGATACTAAAAATAAAAAATAAGATCATTTCAGATATTGGGGCTAAAATGAATAAAATACAAATTATGTTAATTTTTTGTGTTTTCATATATTTTTGTGAAACTGATCTTGTTTAAATTATCAAATTTACCGTATGTAACTAAGGACGACGTCAGGTCATCTCAAGATAAAGGAAAGGCGAAGGCCATAAAAGAATTACCTATTCCAGTTTGTGCTTTCATGATTTGAATTCAAATTATATATATGGTTGTTCTGATTATCTTGCTTAAGGTAATGAACTTACTTGTCTTAGGAATGGGTAAGTATGAAATAGTTGGTACCTTATCAAAAATATGATAATATACGTATAATTATATGAAATGGTATGAAATTGATTTGAGCATGATGTGAATTGTATTAAACTATGATATGTGAAGTACATATATATGTTTGAAGCATTGGATACCCCATTAACTGTGATGTCCCAAAATTTAAATGTTTGGCTGTTGGTTTCTATCGTAATTAAATCTCTGTATTTGTGATTGTGTGCTCTGTGTATGTATTTAAGGTTAAGGGTTTGAGTCGAGCCTTTAGAAAGTTTTGCTATTTTATTCTAAACTAATCTCTACTCTTGAACTATTAACTTGAGTTTAATTGTACGTAGTTCTATGTCAATGATGAGCTTAGTGGCTCAATGGTTAAGCTTCTATATACTTTTTGGTCTTATGTTTGAGTCTCTGCATATACATTAAGGAAATATTTTGCTGCCTAGTGAAGTCTGTTAGTTTTGATTTAATTTTCAAATTAGTTTCACGTTAGTTTCTCTTCTTCCTCTTTTATTTTCCTTTCTTTCTTTTCTTTTCTTTTCTTTTCTGTCTTTTACTTCCTTATTCTTTTTCTTTTTGCTTGATTTCGTAACTGTATCAGACCGAATTGAGAATTCTAGTTTGTCATTGCATTGATCGAAATGTAAATTCGTAAGTTCTGTTGTTGAATTTTTGTTCACTCTGGCTATTATTTGTTTCTATCAAATGTGGATTTCATTATTATTTCAACCAAATTCTTTGTTTACACGTTTGATTATTGTTCGTTAAAAGAATGTCTCGTGGATAACGCTTCCCCCAACATCTGCAACTTGTTATTTGGTTGTCATGTGCATAGGTATTGCTGTTGTTCCTTTAAATGTTTATGTCAGAATCTTCGACAAGTTTTGGTTTTATGCTCTAATCGAGCATTTTTTAAATTAATTGGGTGATTGAATCTTTCTTTTAGGCTTTGGGAGTCTCAGGATTACCCTTGCACAAATGCTATATCAGGTGGGTACCGAAAACCCCTTCTTCTTCAAGTTTTATTCGTCAAAAAATAGGACGGTCAAAGCCAGACGGTCTTGTAGAAGGTCGTGTATCTTACTGTTCATCAATGAGAGATGCACAAGCTAAAGACACGGCGTGTGTCTAGACCGTATATGGGAATGTTTAGTGTAGGGTTCACACGGGCTAAAGACATGGCTGTGTGCTTAGGTCATGTAACTCAATTTTTACGAATTAGGACTACACTGGCGTGTGTTAGGATATGTAGGACACACAGATGGACATACGGGCGTGTGACAGGTTGTGTGGAGCCACACGGGCCAACTATCCAGGCCGTGTGAAACCACACGAACGTGTGGACCAAAATTTGGAATTTTTCCCTTGGGCCACAAATGCCATTTGAAACGAATACAGGCCTTCTATAGAATTCATGCGAATTGAATTGAATTGTATAAACTGCTATTTTGTGATCTGAAACTAAGTACTGAAAAATTTGTATGTGTACATTGCGTACGATAACTATTAATGGTATTGAATTATTCTGTACGGGTATGAATTGAATGTGAATGGTCGTGTAGGCCCCTGTATTAATTGTTACTTGAATCTGCATCTTCATCAGATAAGATTGAGTAAAGGAGGAAGTATTCTTTTCAGAGACAGTGGCTAAACCACTAGTATCTATATTTTGATCTGATAACTAAACTGTAATCATCGGAACATGTCATACCAACACTATTTGGTATGTTCAGTTGGGTGGAGATAGTGTACAGCGGGTGGCGGATTGGAAAACTGCATCTATTCTGATCTGTTCTGTATCTGAGAAGAATCTGACTTACTATATGTTTGTGTTGTTCTAATCAACTAAACTGAATGATTTGCCTTGTGGATCTGATTTCGAACTCAAATTTGGGACCTTACTGGTTCTAACATAAATCCGTTCGAACATATAATTATTTCTTTATAAGATCATAATTCATTTCTTCTGTTGACTGTATTACAGGTAACCCATAGATTTGACCGGGTCAGCAGATCAGGAGCTCAGTTATACTATTTATCCGCTTTATTCTCAGTAGTTTTACTAGCATATTTCCAGTAATTTTATTGCTTGCGATGCCTTAGGATAATAGTAAATGTGTTTTGTTTTATAGTTGTTAACTCTTTTGGGTTTTGCTTAAAACTAAATATCAGAATATTGTGCTTTGATAATATTCAAGGTAGCTTCCCAGGCTTGGCCTTGTCATCTAGGTCGGGTATGGGGTCTTACATTTAGTTGTATCAAAGCCAGGTTTACAACACTCAGGTTGTGTTCTGGACGCCTATTTTGAGCTAAAAAAGGTGCTTATATGAAATTAAGCTTTCTAAGTAACCTAAAAACCAATTTTATAAAAGACCGAGTCTCTGAAGCCGAACCTGTAAGCATTTCTTCTCAATTTTTCTGGTTAGTTGAGATATTATAGTAATTGAAACTATTCTCTGGTTAAGTATTCTGATATAAACTAACATGAGAATTGTAATGAGGATTCTGAACTGATCTGTGCACTTCTGACATTGTAGATAACAAGAAAAAAGAGTTCACACGGTAGCCGTGGACGCTGCGGGTGTGGAGGAGGAGCTCAAGCTAAGTCATCCTCTATGGGTAGTATGCCTAATCGGGAGACTAGCGAGACTGTTGGTACTCCTACTGCTAAGACTGGGTCTCAGACCCCGACTTCTAGGGATGATGCATTATCCCAGGCTATGATTCTAGCACTAGAGAAGGTTGTTGGGGCCTATTCTGGATCTAAAGGTCGAGGGTCGATTACTGAGCGACTTCAGTCGAATGGTGTTGAGTTGTTTAGGGGTGTCATTGTTGTCTTCCCTACTATTGTTGAGTATTGGTTAGAGGCTACAAAGCGTATTATGACTGATATTGATTGCACTCCACTTAGAAATTGAGGGGTGCTGTATCTTTACTCTAGGACGAAGCCTATCGGTGGTGGCTGATAGTTGAGTAGGGTGCTCAGCGCAAACAGGTTAATTGGGACTACTTTAAGAATGCTTTCTAGACTAAGTATGAGGGGCGAGTTATGTGGAGGCTCATCAACGTAAGTTTATGAATCTGGTGCAGGGTGAGAGATCTATGGCTAAATGTGAGGCTGAGTTTCTAAAATTGAGTAGGTATGCTCGGGCTTTGGTAGCATCTGATTATGATACAGCCTTGGTTGACAAGAATAAGATGGCGGAGGAAGTGAAGCGTAGTGAGGGGGAGAGGCGAGACTGGAAGAGAGGTCAAGGTAAGGTCCAGAGGGATTCAAGTCCCTCTAGTTTTGGACAGTGCCCTAAGAAGCGGGCAACGTTTAATGGGCCTTCGAAGATCGAGGCACTAGCCACAACAACTAAGATTTAGCTCTATCGTGGTTGTGGGAGACTCCATCCAAGCAAGTGCTGAAGGAAGTTGGGAGCTTGTCTCCGTTAAGTATCAATGGAGCATGGTGTTCGAGATTGTGCTTATCGACCAGATCAGGTGCCCGCTGTGGCACAGACTCCAGCTCCGGGTCTCGTTCAGCCTCCAAGAGTAGCTCAATAACCACTAATGGACCCTGGCATGGTCAAGTGTGGTAATGGTTCTGGTAAAGGTCAGAGAGTATTGAGCATAAGTGCGGGTCAAATTGAGGCACGAGAGCCTGCACTAGTCTGCGCTGCAAAACGCTGAAAGGACAGTGACGACGCTGACGTTATAACAGATACATTCTTTATTCACTATGTTTCGTATTTTTCTCTGATTGATACATAGCTAGTACTATTTCTATAAATCTGGGTATATCTGTTGAGAATACTACTATAAAGTTTTTTTGTGATTAGTCATCTAAGTCAGTCGATCTGAGATGATAGAGTATATAAATGGTTTCTATTAGAGTTCTGGTTGTAATATTTTTGACTGATTTAATGCAGTTGCCTTTTGGTGAGCTCGACCTAATTCTAGGTATGGATTGGCTCGTGAAACATTAAGTCAGTCTAGATTGTGCCTCTAAGAGGGTTACTTTGAGAACTGATGAAAACAATGAGATTTTTCTGATTGGTGAGCATCAAGATTACCTTTCTAACGTAATTACCACCCTTATAGCTGAAAAGCTAGTTCAAAAAGGTTACAAGGCAACCTCGCTTTTGTGTCAAATTATGTTCCTGCAAAGCTAACTGTAAAGGATACACACATGGTAAGGGACTTTCTGGATGTTTTCCCTGAGGAGTTACCTAGTGTACCCCTGGCCAGAGAGGTTGAATTTGGCATAGACTTACTATCAAGTACTGCTCCGATGTCCATTGCACCGTATCACATGGCGCCAAAGGAGCTTGCAGAGTTAACATCTTAATTTCAGGAACTTCTTGGTCGAGGTTTCATTAGACCAAGTGTGTCATGGTGGGGAGCACCAATTTTGTTTGTTAAGAAGAAAGACAGATGATGAGAATGTGTATAGATTATCGTCAGCTGAATAAGTTGATAGGAAAGAATAAGTATCCGCTACCAAGGATCAACGATTTATTCGATTGGTTCCACGAAGCATTTGTGTTCTCTAAGATTGTCCTTCGTTCTGGTTACCATCAGCTCAAGGTTATGGAGACTAATGTGTACAAGAAGATGTTTAGGACTCGTTATGAGCATTACAAGTTCCTGGTTATGCCTCTCAATTTGACGAACGCTCTGACTACATGTAGAGATTTAATGAATCGAGTGTTCCAACCGTATTTGGATCAGTTTGTTGTAGTTTTCATTGACAACATTCTGATTTATTCCAAGACTGAGTCTGAGCATGATGAGTAGCTTTGTACTATCCTGCAAATACTCCGTGAGAAGCAGTTGTATGCTAAGTTTAGTAAGTGTGAATTCTGGTTGTAGGAGGTTTCCTTTCTGGGGTATGTAGTGACTGTTGATGGGATTCCAATTGATCCTAAGAAAATTGAAATTGTAGTCGAGTGGAGAAAGCCGAGGAATCTGTCTGAGCTTCGAAGTTTTTTGGGTTTAACAGGTTATATCGAAGGCTTGTGAAGGTGTTTTCCCTAATTGCGTCTCCTCTAACTAAGCTATTGCGTAAGAATACCCCTATTTGTTTCGTCTAACAAGCTGTAGTCGAGCTTTGAAAATCTCAAGTCCATTCTGACCCAAGCTCCAATATTGATTCAACCTAAGTCGAGTAAGGAGTTTGTGGTGTACAGCGATGCTTCACACTTCGATTTGAGATATAGTCTGATGTAGGATGGTAAAGTGGTAGCTTATGCGCCGGTAACTATCCTACTCATGATTTTGAGCTAGGTGCAGTCATGTTCGCTCTGAAAATCTGGATGCACTACCTGTATGGTGAGAGGTATATCATTTACACCGACCACCACAGATTGATTCAAGTGAAACTTCAGATTTTAGTTTGAACAGCTACAAGGTTTTGTGTTTCAGGGGTCAAATTTGTGTCCCTAACAACAAAGAGTTGAGGCGATCGATTCTATAGGAGGCGCATAGTAGCCCTTAGGCTATGCATCATAGTGGAAATAAAAAGTATCGAGACCTCTGAGAACTTTACTGGTGGCCTAATCTAAAATGGGAAGTGACTATCTTTGTGACACTGTTTGACGTGCCAAAAGGTTAAGGCCAATCGTCAGTTACCTTCTGAGTTGCTTTAACCAGTTAAGATCCCTCTGTAGAAGTGAGAGTGTGTAGTGATGGACTTTGTTCTTGGGTTGCCTTTAACACCCATTGAGAAAGATTCAGTTTGGGTTATCATTGATCAATTGACCAAGTCCGCTCATTTCATTCCTATCAGGACAGATTACTCATTGCAGAAGCTTGCTAAACTGTATGTTTCTAGAATCGTAAGACTACACGGAGTTCCAATCTCAATTAGTTTAAACAAAGATCCACATTTTACTTCTTGGTTTTGTAAGAAGCTTCACGAAACACTAGGCACTTAATTAGATTTCAATACTGCGTATCACACTCTGACCGATGGACAGTCTAAACAAGTTATTCAGATTCTAGAAGATATTCTTTAGGGTTGTATAATTGATTTTCGAGGTAGATGGGAGGATTATTTCCCATTGGCTGAATTTACGTACAACAACAACCTCCAGACTAGTATTCAGATGACATCTTACGAGGCTTTGTACGGTCATAAATGTCGTACTCCTCTGTGTTGGGCTGAGTGAAGTGAACGTTAGGTTTTAGGTCTTGAGCTAGTTTCTAAAACTGAGAATACTATCAAGTTGATCCGAGGTTGTCTTAAGGCCACTTCTGATCAATAAAAATCAGATGCAGATTTAAAGAAAAAAGATATCGAGTTTTCTGTAGGTGATCGGGTGTTTCTGAAAGTGTCTCTGTGGAAAAAGCTTCTCCAATTTGGATGTAAGAGCAAGTTGAGTCCGAGGTTCATTGAACCTTACCATATTCTAAAGCGTGTCGAACATGTTGCTTATTAGCTAGAATTACCTTCTGATTTGGATCGAATTCATGATGTGTTTCGCGTCCTAATGTTGAGGCGGTATCGTTTTGATCTATCACACATTGTTCCTATTAAAGAAATTGAGGTACGAACAGATCTGACTTTTAAGGAGGAACCTGTTCAGATTCTGGATTGAGACATCAAGGTATTATGAATGAAATTTATTCTTCTAGTTAAGGTTATGTGCCATAACTGTGGCACTGAAGAAGCCACTTGAAAACCTGAAGAATCGATTTGTCATACCCCCTATCTGTTTGAGTTAGGTAAATTTCGAGGTTAAAATTTCTTTTAGGGGAAGAGAGTTATAACATTCCAAAATTTAAATAGTTGACAGTTGGTTTCTATCTTAATTAAATCCCTATATTTGTGGCTATGTACTTTTTGTATTAGTTTGAGGTGAGGGGTTCGAATAGTGCCTTTGGAAAGTTTTGCTATTTTATTTTAAACTAACCTCTACTCTTGTATTATTAACTTGAGTTTAATTCTGTGCAATTCTTTGTCAGCGATGAGTCTAGTGGTACAGTAGTTAAGCTTCTGTACACTTGCTAGTCCTATGTTCGAGTCTCTACGTATGCGTTAAGGAAATATTTTACTGCCTAGTGAAGTTTGTTAGTTTTGATTTAATTTCAAAATTAGTTTCATGTTAGTTTCTCTTCTTCCTCTTCTCTTTTCCTTACTTTCTTTCTTTTCTTTTCTTTTCTTTCTTTTACTTCCTTATTGTTTTTCTTTTTACTTGTTTTCGTAACTATACCGGGCCAAATTGAGAATTCTAGTTTGTCGTTGCATCGGTCAACGGGTAAATTCATAAGTTCTGTCGTTAAATTTTTGTTCACTCTCGCTATTATTCGTTTCTATCAAACGTGGATTTTTTATTATTTCACTCGAATTCTTTGTCTATATGTTCGATTGTTGTTCGTTAAGGGGTCTCGTGGATAACATTTCCCCCAACGTCTGTAACTAGTGATTTGGTTATCCTATGCGAAGGTATTGTTGTTGTTCATTTGGAAGTTTGTGTCGAAATCTTTGATGAATTTTAGTTTTGTGCTCTAATCAAGCGTTTGTTAAGTTAATTGGGTCATTGAATCTTGTTTTTAGGCTTTGGAAATGTCAGGATTACCCTTGCACAGACGCTACATCAGGTGGGTTCTAAAAACCACTTCTTCTATGAGTTTTAGTCATCATAAAATGGGACTGTCGACACCACATGATCGTGTACTAGACCATGTAACTTATTGTTCATGAATTAGAGACACATAGGCTAGAGACACAGGCGTGTGTCTAAACCGTGTGTGGGAATGTTTAGTGTAGGGTTCACAGTAGCTAAAGACACAACTGTGTGCTCAGGCTGTGTGGGACACAAGAGTTGTGCTCAGGCTGTGTGGGACACAAGAGTAGACACATAGGCCTGTGACAAGCCTTACAGAGCAACACAGGCGTGTGCCACGGCGTGTAGAGCCACACCGACTAGCTATCCAAGCCGTGTGGAACCACATGGCCATGTGGACCAAAATTTGGAATTTTTTCCTCGGGCTACAAACGTCGTTTGAAATGAATGCAAGCCTTCTATGGGAACTATATGAACTGAATTAAACTATATAAACTGTCATTTTGTGATCTGAGACTGAGTACTAAAAAATCTATATGTGTACATAGCGTACGATAACTATTAATGATATTGACTTATTCTGTACGGGTATGAATTGAATCTGAATAGTCGTGTAGGCCTTTGCATTAATTGTTATTTGAATCTGAATCTGCATCTGCATTAGGTGGGATTGAGTAAGGGAGGAAGTGTTGTATTCGGAGACAGTGGCTAAACCACTAGTATCTATATTTTGATCTCACAGCTAGACTGTAATCCTCGAAACATGTCATACCGACACTTTTGGTGTGTAGGGTTGGATGGGTATTCAATACCCTGTTTTGTGTGTTGGGTTGGTCGAAGATAGTGTGTAGCAGATTCAGGATTGGAAAACTGCATCTATTCTAATCTGTTCTGTATCTGTGAAGAATCTAACTTACTATCTGTCTGTGTTGTTCCAATAAACTAAATTGAATGATTTACCTTGTGGATCTAATTTCGAACTCAAATTTGGGACCTTACTGGTTCTAACATAAATCCGTTTGAACATATAATTATTTCTTTATAAGATTATTGTACAAGCCCATTTGCCCGGGCCCAACAAACAAAACAAAACAAACCTAACTATCCAATTACACCCACCAGCCCAATAAGCCCAAAATTTAAAAAGCCCAATGCCCATTTTCAGAAAAAACAAATCAGCCTAGGGTTTCAGAAACTGAAAACCTAGCCCCTAACTAAGTTGCGCCGCAAGCCTCTTCTGACTCCTAGTCTACTGGCCGCCGCCCTCTGCCGACATCGCCCACTTGCACCGCCACGGTCACATCCGTCCTCACCTGCCCTCTGCTACTGCCAGTCTCCTGTAAATACACAACAAAAATCAACAACATAGGGGAAAACAGAGATTCATTGGGATTTTCTTTTCTTTCGGCTATAAAGCCGAAATTGTAAAAACAAAGAAAGGGGGGAGGCTTCATCACTGTAATCGAGTCTTTTCCTTTTCTTTTGTAACATTTTCACAACACAATAGTTAATGAAAAAAGGCAGAGAAAACATTTAAAGGTTGATTCAGACTTTTTATTCTTTTTTTCTGTTCGTTTTTATATTTGTTTGTTTTTTTATATACGAATTTATCTCAACAAAAACGAAATAAAAAAGGAGAAAGAACCTTACCTGAATCGTCTCGCAAGCATCGTCGCAGGAGTCCTACTTCGGGTCACCGAAATTGGGCGGGGAAGGCGGCGATTTGATTTTTCTCTCGCGACCCCGAGGCCATGAAGACTTGGTCTTTAGTTGGTCCTTGAAGCAGGGTAAAAACCCGACGATTGGGCTTCTGACCACCGCTCACGGCGGGGTCGACGGTGGCCCATTTGGCCGGCGACGGGGGGGAGTTGAGAGAAGAATGGTTTCTTTCTTTCTTTCTTCTACATTTTTTTTAAAAAAACCCTAGAAATGATTTTTTTTTAAAGAAAATTGGGTTTAAATACCCTAAACAAAACGGCACCATTTTAGCCCCTTCGACCCGCGCGGTGACCCGACCCAGGGGGAGGATCCGCGTGTTTTCCTTAAATGGTATAATTGCACGCGCAGTCCCTCAGACTTTACAACACGTTGCAATTTGGCCTTTGTTTCGTTGTTTTCTGTTATTTTAATTTGGCCACAAAGTTTTATTGTTGTTTCAATTTAGTCCATTGCAGTGCTGCGTTTTGGATGTCTTGGTTTATTTACTTTTTTGGTCCCTTTCCTTTCGGCGCACGTTGCAACTTAATCCTTCTCGTTTTTTTAAATTCGCCCAGTATCTTCATCTCTATTTCAATTTAGACCCTTTTTTAGTAATTCTATTATTTTATTATTATTATTATTATTATTATTATTATTATTATTATTATCCTTACTATATTTGTTAGTATTATTACTAATATTATTATTACTAATTTATATTTACACTTACATTTACTTACGTAAATTTTAGATATTATTATATATTTGCTTATATATGTACATAAGTATATGTATATGTATGTTTTCTTTTGTTTGTTTTCTTAACCTCTTTAATATATACATAAATACTTTTTTATATGTATATCTATATATATGTATATCTCATCTTCATAAATGTATATTTATATGTATATAAAGATATATATTCTTATATATTAATCATATTTTTAAAAATATATTGTTTATATGCTTTATACTTTGTGATTTGTATATATACTTACATGTATATATATATATTTATATTTGATTATGCTTATATACATGTATGCATATGTGCTTATGTATTTTCATGTATAATAGTTTCAATATGTGTACATGCATATGTTTTTTCATATTTTCATAATTTTATACATGTATACATGTCTTTTATTGTTTTTATAATTTTGTTAGTCTTGTTCGTTTATTTATGTACATGGTTGTTTTTCTTGCTTTAGTTTTTATCTGCTTATCATTTTGTTCATTTATTTATGTACATGTTTGTTATTGTTTTTCTTGCTTTAGTTTTTGCTGCTTATCATCATCAAGATGCACTTGATTGTTTTATATTAGTCTTATCACTTATTTATATTTTGTTTTGCATGATTATTTTACTTACATTATCATCATCATTTCATTACACCCAAATTTTTAGATTTCAAGAAAGAAATTTTAAAATATAAGTAATATTCGATATTTTAAATCTTGAAAGAATCGAGCCCTAACGTATTGGGTTTCGATTTTCTTCGTTGAATCTAAATAATCGAGATTACTCTTTTAAGAATAATAATAAAAAGCTCATTATCAGGAATTCAATATGTTATGTCCTAACGCATTGGATATGACACGTTGTTTTCCTGATATGAGAATTTTTTCTAAAAAAATTTTCAAAATAAGGCAATATTTTACGTTTAGGAATTCGAGAAAACATGTCCTAAGGTGCTGGGTATCGATTTTTCTCGTTCAACCAAATGGCTTAATATCTTTTTTAAAAATTTCAAAATATGGCAATGTTTTGCATTTGAAATTCGAGAAAACATACCCTAAGGTCTTTGGTATCGATTTTCTCGTTCAACCAAATGGCTTAATGTCCTTTTTAAAATTTTCAAAATAAGGCAATGTTTTGCGTTTGGAAATTCGAGGAACGTACCCTAAGGTACTGGGTTTCGATTTCTCGTTTAACCAAGTTGCCAAATATCCTCTTGAATTTTAATTTATGCCATTCGAGTTTTTTTTTAAGAATTGTATTTTAAATTTCTTTAAAGTTTTCAGTTTTTTGACACTAAGACATTAATTAATCAACTAGGTACCAATTTTGGGCGTATCGAGGGTGCTAATCCTTCCTCGTGCCTAACCGACTCCCGAACCCATTTTTTTGAATTTCGTGGACCAAAATCGTTGTTTTAATAAAATTAAATCGTTTATTAAAAAACCACTTTTTGAGGTGATCCGATCATACCTCATCAAAAAGGATTGGTGGCGACTCCCATTTTCGTTTTCATTTTCCAAAATCCAAGTCGACCCCGTTTTTCATCCAAAAAATGGTGTCAACAGCTTGGCGACTCCACTGGGGACATAAAATAAGTTAGTCGAGCCACGAGTTGATTACTTTTTGTCTTTTTGTCGAAAATTGAAAATTTGGTTTAAATTTACGATCATTTCATGACATTTCATTCTTCATTATAATTTTCATCATTGTGGTTTATAATTGCTCTGTTTGTTTAAATTTTGGTATCTTTTGCATTGCATTGCATGACCTTTGGTCACACCTTTTAAGTGGGAGTGAGAAACTAGTCCTTCGTGAGGTTTTCACCTCCGTGCAGGATAGTGAATCACTTTCGGGATACATCCGTACCTATGTCTTCGTGAGATTTTCATCTCCGTGCAGCCATAGAGAAATGTATTCCCCCGAACTGAACTCGGTCTGTATGATCCTATAATGGGTGAAGATCGAGGAATCTGTTGGTTCAGGTACCTTATCTTTAGAGCCAAACCTCATATAGTGGACTTAGGAACTTAGCCTAGATAGAGCCACTCCAAACCCCTAGTAGTCACCCGATTAGATATTTTCTGTTTTCCTTGTTTGTTTTTGTACTAACCCTTTTATTGTGCTTTTATTGTTTTTGTACTAAATTAGAAAGCTTGTCATGGAATACGGATTCCTTGATAATGTGGAAAACAATACGACTTCCCAAATATATTCCGAGAAACACAAGAAGGGCGATGAAAGAGTTCGTGATCTTTACTTCGTGGCCTAAGGGTTCGAGACGATTGTCCAAAGGCCTTCGACAAGTTGATGAGCCTTATGAAGATGGGCAAATGATGGATTGCGACGAAGATCAAGAAAATGAGCTAGCAATGGCATCTATTGGCGAGATTACCTCAAGCATGCAGATGAAGAAAAGGACCGATGTTGTTTCTTGGAATATGAGGGTGAGGTCGTACATGTATCCGTTTTGTGTAAGGGAATTTGCTTTCTAGAAAAGTTTCCTAAATGTAATTGAATCAGAATCAACGTCTCTTTAGGCATTCATTTCATACATTTGCATTACATTGCATCATATGCATTAGATTTTCACGAAGTGACCCTAATTAGGTAAAATTATTTCAGAAAGACTGGAAAACCAACATTTTTGCGGTACCGGAATAGAAACTAAGGAATGGACCAAAGGTTGGAGCGATTAGAGCGAATACAGATACAGATGCTAGAGCAATTGGCCAAATTTCAACAAGATGTGAAGGATCAGATGCTAGAAGTCCAGAGAAATCTGATGAGCCAGTTAACCTAGTTGTTGGATATGAGGTTGGAAAAAGGAAAAAACCCAGTGGTCCACTTTGGGAATGATAATGAAGGTCCTACATATCTTCCAGACTTTACTCCAACCGACATCCAAGCACAACCAAACACATATCCATAAAGGGTAACTGTCAACATCCAGACCAATACCTCGACACCGGTGAATTTCGCGACAGGTTCAGGTTCCAATCTGAGGGGCAATCTAACTAATTCTGTTGTCCTTGATGATCTAGTGGGAACAAAATAGGCAAGGGTAGAGTTCTCAAAACAATTCGAAGATCATTACAAATGGAAAGGGCAAGAATGGAACTCCTAAAACAATACTTCAAAGGTCTCGAGGAAGAGGAAAAATGAGGTGAGCAATGCGGGTAGGCATAATGAGGGTTATTCAAAGCCGATTACCGTAGGTCAGCAAAGGTCGGTTGTTACTGGCCATCAGATATCCCCAAGATATGAATCTGGCACTAAGCAAAGCATTAAGAAGTCTCAATTTACACCAATCCCAATGTCGTACCAGGAGCTATATCAGAGTTTATTTGGCCTTTATATTGTCTCCCTTTCTACTTGAAGCCTTCTGACCTCCGTACCCCAAATGGTATGACATAAATGCGCAATGTGACTATCATGCGGAATTACGGGCATTCTATAGAAAACCGCACCGCCTTTAAAAAGTGGTGAAAGGTTTATCAATATGGGCATCGTCAAATTTGAGGATTCACTCAGTACAGAAAACCCGCTACTCAATCATACGGATAATGAAAGGAATGCGATGAATGAAGAGATGTTGGGAAATGTTCACATCAGTGCCGAATACGAAGAAGCAACCGGAGAAGAGATATTATTAGATGTTTGCCCTTATAAACTTGGGAGTGTTCTAAAGGAACCCCTGTAGTATTTAAGGCTTACTTAGAGTAATATTCAAAACACACTTGTTGCTTTTAGCCTAGAGGCAACAAGAAGTCTTTTGTGAAATAGGCTCATGTCTGAACGTCATTATTTTAATGGAATGCATCTTTGCGATCTTTTGAACCAATATTCTTTCGTTTCTTGAATGATTATTCTTTTATTCTTTCATCCAAATCATTTTTTCATTCATAATCATCTTTGTGCGTGATAATTATTCTTAAATTCATACATTCTTTGTATATTCTTTTGTACCTCTGATGGGGCCCTAGATATCAACGACATTAATGACACTGCTACAGACTTAGAATCTCCTATTGAGCGAGACATGTGTTTAGAGGGATCTCACGCCTTTGAAGATGACATAGATTGTAGCCTATCTCTCAACTTGTTGAGGATGGTAGAATAAGAGGATAAACAGGTCCTACCTCTCAAGGAATCATTAGAATTTGTGAACTTGGTGAAGACTAGAATTGACCTAACCACAGAGACAAAGCAAAACCTTGTTGAGTTACCTCTAGAGTTCAAAGATGTCTTTGTATGATCATACCAGGGTATGCCTCGATTCTTATAATAAAACCTGCACAACAGCACGATGTCAGAAATTTACAGTGCGAACGATGCAATTCTTTGCCGAGGCAATGCCTCTCTCGTTGAGTCAGCATAGCTTTGCCCATTTGAAGTCGAGTTTCCATCCTTTCAAGATGTTGTTGGACTTTATCCTGATTAAAGAGGAAGATCCAAAGTTCTCTGTCGTAGTTGCGTCCCAAAAGGGCTCTATGAAAGAAATCCGGTACCTAAGAAGGTTTTTCACATACAAGAAGAAAGTGGAAGATCTTATGTGGAAGACTTTAGAATAACATTGATTCTAGTCGAAAAGCATGACCAGGACTTGCTTGATCTCATGAGTTCAGACTAAAAATAAAAATAAAAAAATAAAAAAAATCAATCAATCAAAGCCAAAAATAGGAGAAAAAGAAAGAAGAAAAAAGAAAAAGAAAAAGAAAAGGAGAGGTCAAGGCGAAAACCCGCAAAGGGCGCTTTAATCAAAGGTGGATCTGAGTTGAAAACCCGAAAAAGGGCGACTCAAATTTTGAGCAAGATGGGGCATGGATATCACCATTATCGAAGAATTCTAATGGGCATTGCTTCATTTTGAGAGGCTACTTCATGAGCCAAAGTCATCGTATACCGATACAGAATTTCAGAGAAGAGGGTATTGGAGAATGCATTGAGCTTAAACAATAGCACGATAGCTGAGGTCTCAAATTAACTCAGAAGTGGACACCACAATTTGTCACTGAAGTTCCTAGAGTTGAACATCGAAAATTGAAGGAAAATGACTGAGACTTACAAGGATTGATGTGAGAAATTACCATTTGCCCTCATTGTTTGTCGAACATCGGTACTGGGGCAACACCTCTCTTTTTGGTTTACAGGATTGAGGTAGTTCTACCTATTAAAATCCCCTCATTGCTTGTTGAAGGGATCCAATCGTGATGTGATCAGTTGGCCCTAGGAAAGGGGTTAAAAGCTATTCATCAGGGTCAGATGTACCATAAATAAATAATATGAGCCCATAATAAATGTGCTCGTCTCGAGAGAATTCCACAAGAGGGTTTGGATGTTGAAAAGATTCTTCCTTAACGAAAGGATTCTAAAGGGAAATGAATGCCAAACTAGGAAAGTCCCTATGTTGTAAAGAAGACCATTTTTAGAGGAGCACTGATCCTGAGTGAGATTGCTAATCCTATAAACTGGAATCCAGTCAAGAAACACTTCGTTTAAAGAAGAAGGAAGAACCAAGGTGAAAACCTGCTAAAGGGCACTTTGAGTCAAAAAAAAGATGAAAAAAATGAAAAAATGAAAAAGTAAAAATGGAGAGGCTAAGGGGAAAACCCGCAAAGGGCAGCTTAGGCCAAAGGGGATTTGAGTTGAAAACCCGAAAAGGGCAACTCAAATATTGATCAGAATGGGGCATGAAGTGATCAGATTGGGGCATGTGGTGATCCTGCTATACCTGAAAGGGTAGGGTGACATCTTGGGGCATCGACAAAGTCCTGTAGATCTCCTAAACACATGTCAAACTCAGGAAAGTCTTCAGAAAGTTTGTACAGAGAAGTTCAAGCTGTGATATCTGGGGCACCTAACATTCATACTATTTATATATTGAATTTGTCATTCTTGGAATACTTCTTTCTTTTTCAAGATACATGTTCTAATCAATTCCTCTTTTTATTCTTGCTATCCTTGATAATTTATTCATTTCGAGCTATGCTCTCAAATCAATTCTATTTTACCTATCGTTATGATTTTTTTGCAAGCATGTTGCATTAGAATAATGATTAATGGACTAATAATACTTTCACAATGGAAGTTTTGCATATTACTCTAGAAGTTTCTAAATAATATAGGAACCTGAAACAGGACTATTGTTTAGAAAACACCAAGTTTAAAGGGTGAAATATCTAAGAAGGAAGAGTCTAAGTTAAAGACTATCTTTTCATATTTTGTTGTCTAAACATTGATTGAACAAAATGACAAGATGTCGTGTTGGTGGCAAAGCTTCAATCAACCAACAAGCGATGTTTACCAGGCAAAAAGAAAAGGTCTTCTAGGAGAAGAAAATTTTGCAATTGTGCATGAGCATTTGGTATGAAACCTTGGGAATGGGGTAAAGGACCAAAGAGCTTCACATTATGTATCATTGAATTGCGATAGGAGAAGATTGAGAAAAGCCATATCTTTCTACCCTTGTATTACAATGGGAGAATGATGGTACAAATTTTGCATCCCAGTGGATTGAAGTTTGAATATCACACTGGGGGGCAATCAGATTAAGTGTTTCTTTGGATACGCCAGCCGAGCAAGAAGGCGTTGTAGCACGTCAATTATAAAGCCTTAATATGCTTTTGCGTGATGATAACCTAAGCATTAATGAATCATTTTCATGACATTTTGCATTTATACAGATCTAGTTAGGAGCATTTGATTCGTTCTGATCATGTCATCCTAATCACTAGGCATAATTAGGTTCATAAAATAGAACATACAGGTCATGTTCCCCAGAGAACAGATCAATGAAGACATCAAATCTTGCTTTTCTGTACTGACTGCGAAGCAGATCAAAGACAACAGATCTTGCCTTCCTGCCTTGACAGTGAAGCAGATCGAAGATACAAGCTTTGTCTCCATCGGTTGCGGTGGAACTGTTTGAAGATAGCAGATCTGGCCTTCCTGCATTAACGGCGAAGCAGATTGAAAACAAAGCCTTGCCTCCATCGGTTGCAGTGAAGCTGATTGAAAGATTTCAAATCTTATCTCCCTGAGATTACAGTGGAGCAGATTGAAGATTGTAATCCTATCTCCCTGAGATTACAGTGGAGCGGAGTAAAATAAAGGATCTTATCTCTCTGAAGTTACAGCAGAGTAGATCGCGCCGGGTCTTATTTCCCTGAGATTACAGTGGAACAGACCGAATAATTTCAGATCTTATCTCCCTGAGATTACAATGGAGTAGATTGAAGATAATAATCCTATCTCCCTGAGATTACAGTGGAGCGGATTAAAATGAAGGATCTTATCTCTCTGAAGTTACAGCAGAGTAGATCGCATCGTGTCTTATCTCCCGAGATTACAAAGTGGAATGCACCAAAGATTTCAGATCTTATCTCCCTGAGATTACAGCGGAGCAGATTGAAGATAGTAATCCTATCTCCCTGAGATTACAGTGGAGTGGATTAAAATGAAGGATCTTATCTATCTGAAGTTACAGCAAAGTAGATCGGATCAGGTCTTATCTCCCTGAGATTACAGTAGAACGGACCGAAAGATTTCAGATCTTATCTCCCTGAGATTACAGCAAAGCAGATTGAAATTAGTAATCCTATCTCCCTGAGATTACAGTGGAGTGGATTAAAATAAATGATCTTATCTCTCTGAAGTTACAGCAGAGTAGATCGCATGAGGTCTTATCTCCCTGAGATTACAGTGGAGCAGACCAAAGAATTTCAAATCTTATCTCCCTGAGATTACAGCGGAGCAGATTGAAGCTAGTAATCCTATCTCCCTGAGATTACAGTGGAGCGGATTACAATAAAGGATCTTATCTCTCTGAAGTTACAGCAGAGTAGATCGCGTCAGGTCTTATTTCCCTGAGATTATAGTGGAACAAACCAAAGAATTTCAGATCTTATCTCCCTGAGATTACAGCGGAGCAGATTGAAGATAGTCATCCTATCTCCCTGAGATTACAGTGGAGCGGATTAAAATAAAGGATCTCATCTCTCTGAAGTTACAGCAGAGTAGATCACATTAGGTCTTATCTCCCTGAGATTACAGTGGAGCAGACCAAAGAATTTCAGATCTTATCTCCCTGAGATTACAGCGGAGTAGATTGAAGCTAGTAATCCTATCTCCCTGAGATTACAGTGGAATGGATTAAAATAAAGGATCTTATCTCTTTGAGGTTACAGTAGAGTAGATCGTTTCAGATCTTATCTTCCGAAGTAGAGCACATTGAAGATGACAGATTTTACCTCCCTGTGATTACAGTGGAGTACATTGAAGCCAGTAATTCTATCTCCCCGATGTTGTGGAGTGAGCCGAAGCGCCAATGCCTATACCTCTGAAGTTGCAGTAGGTCAGATTAAATCTATCATAGCCAGTCTTATCTCCCTGACGTTACAGTGGAGTAGACTTAAACCATAAACCTCGTCCCCCTGAAGTTGCTGCGAAGAAGATAAAAGCTACAAGACGCATATCTCTGAAGTACAGTGGAATAGATCGAAACAACAAGCCACCGTGGATTGAAAGAAAGCTACTTGAAGAGAAGCGACAAGAGAAGTCAAGACTCGGCGAGACCGGGCAAATTGCTCTTTTTTAGTCTTTACTCTGTTCTCGTTACACGACAACGAGCAAAGAGGGGCAGTTGTACAAGCCAATTTGCCCGGGCCCAACAAACAAAACAAAACAAACCTAACTATCCAATTACACCCACCAGCCCAATAAGCCCAAAATTTAAAAAGCCCAATGCCCATTTTCAGAAAAAACAAATCAGCCTAGGGTTTCAGAAACTGAAACCCTAGCCCCTAACTAAGTGGCGCCGCAAGCCTCTTCTGACTCCTAGTCTACTGGCCGCCGCCCTCTGCCGACATCGCCCACTTGCACCGCCACGATCACATCCATCCTCACCTGCCCTCTGCTACTGCCAGTCTCCTGCAAATACACAACAAAAATCAACAACATAGGGGAAAACAGAGATTCATTGGGATTTTCTTTTCTTTCGACTATAAAGCCGAAATTGTAAAAACAAAGAAAGGGGGGAGGCTTCATCACTGTAATCGGGTCTTTTCCTTTTCTTTTGTAACATTTTCACAACACAATAGTTAATGAAAAAAAGCAGAGAAAACATTTAAAGGTTGATTCAGACTTTTTATTCTTTTTTTTTTGTTCGTTTTTATATTTGTTTGTTTTTTTATATACGAATTTATCTCAACAAAAACGAAATAAAAAAGGAGAAAGAACCTTACCTGAATCGTCTCGCAAGTGTCGTCACCGGAGTCCTACTTCGGGTAACCAAAATTGGGCGGGCAAGGCGGCTATTTGATTTTTCTCTCGCGACCCCGAGGCCATGAAGACTTGGTCTTCAGTTGGTCCTTGAAGCAGGGTTTAAAAACCCGACGTTTGGGCTTCTGACCACTGCTCACGGTGGGGTTGACGGTGGCCCATTTGACCGGCGACGGGGGGGAGTTGAGAGAAGAATGGTTTCTTTCTTTCTTTCTTCTGCAGTTTTTTTTAAAGAAACCCTAGAAATGATTTTTTTTAAAGAAAATTGGGTTTAAATACCCTAAACAAAACAGCACCGTTTTAGCCCCTTCGACCCGCGCGGTGACCCGACCCAAGGGGCGGATCCGCGTGTTTTCCTTAAATGGTATAATTGCACGCGCAGTCCCTCAGACTTTACAACGCGTTGCAATTTGGCCCTTGTTTCGTTGTTTTCTGTTATTTTAATTTGGCCATAAAGTTTTATTGTTGTTTCAATTTTGTCCATTGCAGTGCTGCGTTTTGGATGTCTTGGTTTATTTACTTTTTTGGTCCCTTTCCTTTCGGCGCACGTTGCAACTTAATCCTTCTCGTTTTTTTTAAATTCGCCCAGTATCTTCATCTCTATTTCAATTTAGTCCCTTTTTTAGTAATTCTATTATTTTATTATTATTATTATTATTATTATTATTATTATTATTATTATTATTATTATTATTATTATCTTTACTATATTTGTTAGTATTATTACTAATATTATTACTACTAATTAATATTTACACTTACATTTACTTACGTAAATTTTAGATATTATTATATATTTGCTTATATATGTACATACGTATATGTATATGTATGTTTTCTTTTGTTTGTTTTTCTTAACCTCTTTAATATATACATAAATACTTTTTTATATGTATATCTATATATATGTATATCTCATCTTCATAAATGTATATTTATATGTATATAAAGATATATATTCTTATATATTCATCATATTTTTAAAAATATATTGTTTATATGCTTTATACTTTGTGATTTGTATATATACTTACATGTATATATATATATTTATATTTGATTATGGTTATATACATGTATGCATATGTGCTTATGTATTTTCATGTATAATAGTTTCAATATGTGTACATGCATATGTTTTTTCATATTTTCATAATTTTATACATGTATACATGTCTTTTATTGTTTTTATAATTTTGTTAGTCTTGTTCGTTTATTTATGTACATGTTTGTTTTTCTTGCTTTAGTTTTTATCTGCTTTATCATTTTGTTCGTTTATTTATGTACATGTTTGTTATTGTTTTTCTTGCTTTAGTTTTTGCCTGTTTATCATCTGTCATGATGCCTACCCGATTGTTTTTATATTAGTCTTATCACTTATTTATATTTTGTTTTGCATGATTATTTTACTTACATTATCATCATCATTTCATTACACCCAAATTTTAAGATTTCAAGAAAGAAATTTTAAAATATAAGTAATATTCGATATTTTAAATCTTGAAAGAATCGAGCCCTAACGTATTGGGTTTCGATTTTCTTCGTTGAATCTAAATAATCGAGATTACTCTTTTAAGAATAATAATAAAAAGCTCATTATCGGGAATTCAATATGTTATGTCCTAACGCATTGGATATGACACGTTGTTTTCATGATATGAGAATTTTTTCTAAAAAAAAAATTCAAAATAAGGCAATATTTTGCGTTTAGAAATTCGACAAAACATGTCCTAAGGTGCTGGGTATCGATTTTTCTCGTTCAACCAAATGGCTTAATATCTTTTTTAAAAATTTCAAAATATGGCAATGTTTTGCATTTGGAAATTCGAGAAAACATACCCTAAGGTGCTGGGTATCGATTTTTCTCGTTCAACCAAATGGCTTAATGTCCTTTTTAAAATTTTCAAAATAAGGCAATGTTTTGCGTTTGGAAATTCGAGGAACGTACCCTAAGGTGTTGGGTTTCGATTTCTCGTTTAACCAAGTTGCCAAATATCCTCTTGAATTTTAATTTATGCCATTCGAGTTTTTTTTTTAGGATCGTATTTTAAATTTCTTTAAAGTTTTTAGTTTTTTGACACTAAGACATTAATTAATCAACTAGGTACCAATTTTGGGCGTATTGAGGGTGTTAATCCTTCCTCGTGCGTAACCGACTCCCAAACCCATTTTTTTGAATTTCGTGGACCAAAATCGTTGTTTTAATAAAATTAAATCGTTTATTAAAAACAACCACTTTTTGAGGTGATCCGATCATACCTCATCAAAAAGGATCGGTGGCGACTCTCATTTTCGTTTTCATTTTCCAAAATCCAAGTTGACCCCGTTTTTCATCCAAAAAATGGTGTCAACAATTATAATTCATTTATTTTATTGACTGTATTACAGGTAACCCACAGATTTGATCGGGTCAACAGATTAGGTGCTCGGTCATATTATTTCTCCACTTTATTCTTAGTAGTTTTACTAGCCTATTTCCAGTAATTTGAAGACATGCGATGCCTTAGGATAATAGTAAATATGTTCTGTTTTACAGTTGTTAACTCTTTTGGGTTTTGCTTAAAACTAAATTTCAGAATACTGTGCTTTGATAATATTCGAGGTAGCTTTCCAGACTTGGCCTTGTCATCTACGCCGGGTATGGGGTGTTACATTAACAGTCTAGGATAGAGTTGGGTCTAGTTGGCATGCCTTAGGATTAGTGTCTGGGATTTTACTTTTGTTTATATGGATGAGGTGAGGATCACATATTATACTTTGTATGTATCGATGAGGTGCTAGGAACATTTATATATTTAGTTTGATTTATACTGATGAGGCATGGAGCGCATTATACTTCAAACGTACCGATAAGGCACTGAGTGCTGAATATATTTGTGTGATGGTTGGATGATCTGTGTATCCATTTTGAGTCTATGCTCGGTTATTAAGGACTATGAAAACATGTATTTTGCTTATTGACATTGGTTATATTGATGTGAAAACAATAAAATATGGTTTATGAAAGATCATTTGATTTAGTTAATATGAGCCCTATGGGCTGATAAGATTATAAAACGAATCATTAGATTCGATAATGTAAAGAGAAAGTAAAATGATCCTTATGATATGCTATATTATTCATGTAATTTAAATGTAACGGTATATGGATTAAATGTTGGTATATAACATATTAAATAGCATAAAGCAATATGTTAAGGTCATGAGACATGAAATGCAATTATGCTTTAGATAGTATTTTGTTTTCATATTATGTATATTTGGTATTTTTCTATATTTGGTTAATGCTTTAAATCATGCTAGCACCATTGAGCCCTATTGCTTAGTGTATGGTTTTATTTATTTTTATGTGCAAGTAACGATAGATCTTAAAGTCTCAAGGTGTTCGACAGCATCCAGGACTCAATTCTTGACTCAACAAAGATTGTATAGTTTTTGATATTCTTGTAGCAAGTGGCATGTACCTAGTGTCTTGAGTTGGTCTTTAAGTTCATATTTTTGTTTGGTACTTATGGAAGTAAATGTTTGTATCTTGAATGTGACTATATATGTTTGGCGGTATTTATATGTACTGTTCTAGTGATAAAATGGTTTGCTTGCTCATTTTGATTATGTTATGCTAGTAATTGAGATTTTGCTTGTAAGCCAAGTAAAGAGTGTGTTGTATGAATCTAGGATGAGTATGTATATAGTTGTGGTAATGTGCTTATAGGTGTTTAGATATGCCAAGGATGATAGATGTTGTGACTTGCATTTCTCAGTGTCACGACACGACCCCTATTTTAACCAATTTTGCATTTTTGTCTCTTATTAGTGATTCATGAGAGCTTTCATAAGCTTATTTAAAACTCAGACTTGAATTAAAAAATGTTTTTAAAAGTTTTAAAACTCATTTATCTCATTTTAATGAATGGTTAAATTAATTTTTTTTCATATGATCCTTCTTTACAATGTGTAAATGAGTTTGTAGTTGCTTTGGTAACTAGACTTGTTCATGGGTCAGGCTACCCACCTAGGCCCAAAGGCACGCTTGAAATTTGAGTTTATATTTCTATAACTGTTGCATTTATGAACTGATTTAAATGGTAAGATTATAAGGCGAGTTAGAATTGATGAATTGAACTGAATGGATTTGATTAATTATTAATTGTGATAATTGACTAAATTGAATAGATGTGAAAATATTTGAGGCAACAAAAATTGCACGAGGAACATATGCACGTTGAGGCAAAAAAATTGCATCGTTGGGACAAAACAGAGCTCTAGGTCACATCTTGACGAGGAACCCCCTTGTTGTAAGAGAACTAGTCAGTGTATGACGTCGAGTCGAGGAACTCCCATACGTCTCGATGTCAGCCCTGTATTTTGAATCTTTCCATTTTAGTCCTTCTTCGAATTTGAATTAGCTTTAGAGCTTCCCTATGCTCGTTCTAAGCCCAAAAATGATTGTATTTTATATTGATTGTATGCTAACTTTTTTATTTATCGATAGGTTGTATATTTTAAACACGATTTTATTGTGGTTGCTTCGGCAACAAATGTGATTTCTCGTAGCTCAAATCTGGCAATTGAATCAATTAACGGGGTGTTACACATACTTATCATAAAAAATATTTGGTCACACTAGAAATGCAACCATTTAATCATATATACCAAATTACAATTTGAGTTTAAATTCTAACTCAACACTAGGTACATGCCTTCTACAATTAACATAACAAAATTGTACAAACTTGTTGAGTCAAAATCTAAGTTCTGGATGTTGTTTCTCTCTTTGGAACCTCGAGATCTAACGGTACCTACACACAAAAATAAACAAGCTGTAAGCTGATGGATAAGGCTCAATAGTACTTTCATGATTTAAATCAATAATCAATAGAAACAAGATACCAATACAATTCATACATGGTTCAACTATCAACTAAATCAATTTGCAATTTCATGTCTCAAGTGCATAGTCTAATACCAAATTCACTTGAATTTTTATTCATGAATATATCATTTATTTATCATCAATGACCAATTTCATATATGGCATAACATACTACAAGTTCATCCATTTCTCATTTCTATCTCGAATCCATATATTCGTTAGTGTATCCTTATTGGTCCTCGAGGCTCATTTAACTAGTTCGAATGATCTTTCACACGCTATCTTTTGTCACTTTAACACATATATATGGTACACCATTTTCTATTAACATTTCATATCAATTTCCATTTAGCAAGGTATATGTTTTATGATCCCTATTAACTAGATACGGACTCAAGACGGATCCACGAATCATCCAACCATCACACCAATGTGCCTCATCACTTTACTGATTTAATTTGCGCTCTGCACCTCACTGATTTAAATTGAAGTAAAGTTTTCTTCGCACCTCATCTGAACATCCTAAGTATAATATGTGCTTCGCACCTCATTGGTATAAATTGAAGTATAATCTCTTACACTAATCCTATGGCATGTCAGTTATACTCAACTTTGCCCTAGACAATTAATAGGGTAACCAATGAATCAACACATATATGTTCATGATCACATATCATAGTTTCATACATTGCCTATTTATACCATGCTCATCTCAATTCAATTCTCGACATTCCATATCATCATATACAAATCGAATCATGAGACAAATAGAATGCATACCTAAAATAAGCTAGCTTGTAACAAATTATATATATTTAACTCAAATCATGAGAGTACAAATCATAATAGTTACTCATCTACAACTCTTACCTTTCCCTTCTCTCGAGATAGCTCAGTGTCATCTTTTATTACATTCATTAATTTGGTTATAAAAGCCATATTAGTTCTCGTCCAAATCACATTAAAACACATAATCAAACATATTTTTCATTTTATTCATTTTAATCCTTAAATTTGAAATGTTCGTATTTTCCGATAGTTAAAATTAGAAAATTCGATTTCATATCCTTTCCTTAGGATAATTGTACTTTTAATTTATAGCATAACTTCTTAACATTTTCTATTTATTCAATTTTTCATTAATGTAACAAAATTATTTATAAATTTTAATATAATTTCTAACTTAATCCTTAACATAATCCAAGCTTACAAACTAGAAATATCTTCAAATTCAAGCTTAAATTCATCAATTTCCCTTTAATGGAAGCTTGCTAACCATCTAACATTTGGAGAAATTAACACATGGGTTAGCCAGATCAAGCTTTCATGATTCAAAATCTATAAAATATTAAAAAAAAAACTAGCTTGATTACCTTGGTGAATTGATGGCCGAATAATTTGATTAAGAAACTTGATTTTTTTTCTTTTTAATGGCTTTTAACTATTTTCGAAAGAAGATGAATGATTTCATTCATCTTTCCACACACTTGTTTATATAGTAAGATTAATACTTAATTAAGTTAATTAATTATGTTTAGTTAAATAGTTTTAAGCTTTTATTATATATTATAATGATAATTATAAAATTTAAATAACCATCATCATTACTATCCACAATAATATGAGAAACAATGGTTTAATAACCATTTAGGTCCCTAGGTTAATTAAAATTGGGTCCTCAAGCATTTTCTAGTTTAAAATTCAATAGTTGTCACACCCAAAATCCTTTAAGCCAGGAAATTTAGAACATTTAGGGGATTAAATTGAAAGAGACTAAAAGTTGACGGTCGTGACTGAAAAATCAAGAAAACATAATAACTAAATTTGGACAGGGCTGAGAACTAAGCCTGGTTCGATTGGATTAAAACCAGTTCGTTCCTTAGTGGGGAACAAAATGATTATGAATAGGTGGATTGTCCACAGTTGAAAATCGTACAGGAAGGGCTATAAATTGATGAGACTTCCCCGAGAGACTTGTTATCCAATCTGATTCATTTTTTCCTCTTAATTTTTCATGGTTGCTTCGAGGAAGCAATGGTAGTAGAAAGCTTTGCATAGAGTGCTAATCGTGGGTATAATTTGAAAAAGGGGATAAACCAGTAAGTTGGTGCCAGGAAAACGGAAGCTCTGGTGTTGAAATAAGCTAAGCTAATGAGACAATGCGAGGAAACATCAAGTGAGTTTTTACACTTAACCCCTAAAATACTAAGTATGTTGTAAGGTTGCATGGGTTATAAGTATATGTCATTCTAGTTCAGTATGCATGATTCTATATTATTTAGTTATAAAAGGCATGTGAGGGAAACATTGCTGACTTTAGGCGAAGTTAGGAAGGGAAAATGGGAAAGTAGTTATTCTGTTAGATACCACCATATGGTGTTGCTATGTACACTCATGATGAGCGAAGCTCTGGGCCTTACGAAGGGGACACTGTAGTGTTAAGTATCAAGGTATAGGATGGTAAGATGAAGGAATGGATGGATGGAATGAAATGGGAATAGTAAAGATCATGGCTAGGCCATGGGACCAATAGGAGGCTATACGCCTAGAGATGAATAAGACCATAGTTGAAAGATGCTATGGCGTCATCATATAAATGAATAAGATCATGGCTAAAAGACGCTATAACATCCTTTTACAAGTCTGCTGGGACATTAAACACGGAGAACACATAAGGTGTAAGACCATAGTTGGACTATGGCCGCTAGTGTAGTCCGTCAGGACAATAAACACAGGGTTATAATGTGTAAGACCATAACTGAAAGATGCTATGACATCAAAAGACAATTTGACGATAAAATGTGTAAAACCATAGCTGAAACACGCTATGACATCAAAGGTAGTCAGCCGAGACATTAAACACAGAATAGTCCAATGGGACATTAAACATAGGATAATCCGACGACACATTAAACATGGGATAGTCTCTTAGGACACTAAACTCGGGGTAGTCCTCTTGGACAATAAACATGGGAGATTATGAGGATCAAGACCATAGCTCGACAATAGAAATCGATAGAGTCCGCTAGGACATCAAACATGGGAACAGGTGAGTAAAACCATGGCATGACTATGGCATCTTGTGGAGTCCGTAAGGACATTAAGCATGGAGTAGTCCATCAGGATAGTAAACAAGGGTGGATAATCAGGATAGCAATCATCAAAAATCTCACAAATGAGAAAAAAAGGGTTAGATGGATAATGATTGTGCGAAAAAGCACTAGATAGCCATCGGGTCGAGGAAATTTTCCAATAAAAGGGGAAATATAAAAAGGGAAATGACTACTAGATGAAGTAGTTTTAAAAGCTAGTAAACTATATGGAAGGTAACCCAGCAAAGATAGTCACGGTAGTTGCCACACTTGTGTTGCCTGGTGTAAAGGCAAACAAAAGTTGGTAATACCAAGGATCGTAGCTAAGGATCCACCAATAAGTTCCACCAGAGAACATTCAGAGAAACCCTATATCCTAGAGGGTTGTCATGAGAATGCAAGATAGTCCTTAAGGAAAGGAAGGGTTAGATAAAACCCTTTTGACGAAGAATGATATACGATAGGACGAAAATGTCTATAAAGACTACCTCTTAAAAGAGGAATCCTTGAGAAAGAAACAGCCAAATGGTGAGTTATATGGGGATGAATTATAAAAGAGAAAGCATAAACTTAGATGGTCGCTTAGTTGCATTCGGCTAGGTACTGAAGGCTATAGTGTTCTGAAGCAGAAGGCCTTGTAACGTCTAAGGGTAAAGCAATGAACCTTAAGTGGATTACAAGAAGTAATCTGACCACTATTTAAAATAAGCAGGGTTTAGTTCACCAGAGTGGCATGGATCCCTGCTAGTCATATCAATGGATGAAAGGAGAGCAAATCATGTAGGTCTAAGATAAGGAAAGAATCTGCCACGGACAAACGAGGTTGAAAACACCCACCAAGAGTCTTTGGGAAGATAGGCCAGAAGGTCACAGTAATGGGGCATAACGATGGGAAGAAGATAACCCCATTGGGGATAAATGGAAGAAAGAATTTGAGTAAAAGAGATGATAAAGTCCACAGAAATGGTGAGACAACTATAGGAATAGTCAAGGCTGATCAAAGGCCGATAGAATGGCTAGAGGATAATCCTTTAACTATCTATCCACCAGTGGATAAGATTGAATTTAGGAAAAGTCCACTATGACGAGATTAAGAGAAGTTACCACACAAAAAGGGGGCTAAGTGTTTTAGATCCTTTCTATTTGAACCCCTGAAAGACGGGGTCTAATTTCAAATAATTTAGGAACTAACTAAGTTCATTTGGACTTATCAAATAGTGAAATGTCTTTTGTCGGAAATGCGAAAATGTAGGACTCAAGGAAGGGACCACGCCATATCGGGAGGAATCAAGGAAATAAATTTTTAGCTTCGAGACATGCACATTGGATGTGGGTACCTTTAGGAACTTCGCCATGGGGTGACTATGTTGTAATTACTTAAATACCTTATAGTCTGAAGTTAGGATGGTGAACTTTATTTTTAATTTGTTGTTGTTGTAAACTTATTAAATAGGTAATACATTATGTTTAAATATAAAGATATTTACTATGAATGACAACTCGATCTAGATGTAATGTCTGCACCCGAATCTGATGAAAGGGTTGGGTGAGGGTTGTTACAATAGCAATTGGAATTTTACAATTTACTCCTTGAACTTTAATTAATGATTTTCCCAGTTAAATTACATAATTGATATTTAATATATTATCATACCAACTGCGTAACTCTTTCTATTTTATCCTTACAGACTCAGTTTATGAAAATAGGGCTTTAAAACTGCATTTTTTGACACCGCCAAGAATCGAGTCGTTACACATGTGCTTGTTCATAAGAAAAATTTACAAGAGAGACCCCACCTCTACTTGTTGGCATGACACCACTTCTTATATTTATATAGGTTGAGTTCTTTTAATGTCTCCATTGCTTTAGACATTTAAACAATAAACAGTGAACTCCATGAAGAGTATTCAAACTTATTCTCTATATGCAACGGACCGCACTAGTTTTTCTCTATACCCTTTAAACTTGTTTTTACACTAATTTTTACTAGTGCATCACAAAAAAATAACGATAAGTTTTTTACCCACTAAACTTTAAAATTAGTGGTTACTAATTAAAACTTATCAGTGTCTAATAATAGGGTTGAAACTCATTCTAATTCGTGGTACTACTAAACGAAGAAAATTATTTTCTCTCACATTTATTATCATAAATTAGAGATTGAATCTCAAATATACAATCAAATCAAAAGCTAACTTGTACAAATTTCTATTTTACATGCTTTTTTTACATTGTTTCCTTGTCCTAGGAAATAGTTGGCATCGGTTGTGGCCACAGCTCTAATTCTAATTCATATAACTTCAATCATTCTATTTCCATAAATTTAATCCAACTTGAAGTTGGATAAATGAATAAAGGATCCAATCATATTAATCCTTTAAGATTAAGAACAAATTCAATGGTTTTTCTTTAACAAGATAGCTAAATTTATTGAAATTATACCAAATCTTACTACATTATGGTGGTATATATATATATATATATATATATATATATATATATATATTTCTTTAATTTGTTCTTAAGAAACCAATCTTCCCATTATCTCGCAAAATGTACAAAAATAATATTACTCTCAAAATTATTTCTAGCATTCCAACCATTTGATATCTTGAAATTTTACTTTTTATAAAATTTTAAAACTTTTGAAATTGTACTACTCTCAAAATTATTTTCCTTGCATGTATATCTCAAGTTATATATAGCCATGTGAAATAAATGATAATATTACTTGAAATTAGTTGGTACAAAAATAATATTTCCAACTTTAAACTAAACCTATATATACTGCATTAATAGTTACTAAGTTGCATTTATCAGAACAACATCACTTTTTGGTTTTGAATCCACACTTCAAATGGTTACCCTATTCAACACTAAATCTACCAAAACAATATATTGTAACATCACTATTCGGTTATTTAATCAGCCAAATGGATAACTCTTAACCATTTGAAATTTAAGATTGACTATTGAAAGCAAGTTACCTTTAAATTCAAATTTGTTGGATACAAGAGGCATTTTCATTCCAAAACCGAATCAATACTAGCACTTTAATGATTTATTCATTCCTTTCTTTCACATACATATAAATATTAAATACATAACAAAAAATTACTAACAAAAAAGAATTCACCACTATAAGCATAAAAACATCTTTATAGGTTTTAAAAATATTCCAACATTCAAATGAGATATACCTCAACAAAAGATATGGCATTCTTGTAGAACACGTTAATATAAATATTTAGTGATAGTAAATTTCAATCGGTATATACTTTCTAATTTATACTAATGGGATTTCGTTAATAAAACTATTGTTGGTGATTTACTATGCCGTCATTTTTAACAACCTTTTCTTGACGGCTTTTCAAATACTTTTCTTCCTATTTGAAAAATAGTCCCTAGTTTTCAAACTTTTCATGATAATGGAAGTATATTAGAGTGAAGATATTGAATGAAAAGAATTATAAAAGGTAATTTATCAACAACATTTAGATGGTCCCATACAAATTATATATGTAACAACCATAAACAAGTATACAAACATATATGTATATATATACACATATATAAGAAGTTAGAGAAACTTATCGACTTCCTCGATGATAAGCATTCATTTCATCTTTGTATTCGTCAATTTTCATAGTTTCAAATGCAAAATTTGAAAGTTATTTGATGTGAAATTCATCTTACTAAAATATAAAAGCCTTAAGATTGTTAAAAAATTAAATAAAAAAATTTGAAGCTAAAAATAAAATAATGTTACTAAAACATAATGACTATGAGGTGTGCAGAATACTTTCTTTAAGACTTTTATATGCCTCCAAAAGACAACAAATCCCTCAATACTCCAAACAGAACAATAACAATGACTAATAGAAAACTGCTTAATTTAGACGTCCAATAGGTGTATCTTTCCACAAGATATCCTTTCATAAGGATCAAATCCAAGCTATAGGATGCTACATTCATTGCCAAAGCAACTACATTTAAATACAACATACTTTCCACCAATTCAACAACTTAAATTCATTAACATTATCATTATATCATTATATCATAACATTATTTTGTAATGGGGTTTATACGAGCTTAGAAAACTCTTTTGATAACCTAAGACCATTGAAGGACTAAAATGAAAAGTTTTAAAATATTTCGGGTTGGTGTCGCAACATTAAGGGTGCGATGTTGCGACCTCCGAAACAGTAGATAGGTATCACATCTTGTAGGCTAAATTATAAAGTTCCCAAATACATTGAGTTGGCATCACGACCTTGGGGTTCAATGCCACGACCATGAGAACAGTTTACTACAAGTCCATTTCCTTTCTCAACCAGTTTTGTGACATCCATTGGGTCATGTCGTGGCTCTACACTTATACATTCATATGCTCTTCCCCAAAACAACAAATCATTTCAGTTAATCTATACCAAATATAACATTCAAACATTTGAAACCAATCATTCAATATGGCACAAACAGCATGGTTAACATTTAAGTACATCCTAGTCATTTTCAACCTTAATATAGCAAGATACTTCACCTTGCAAGCTTTAGCATTTAAGGCTTATACAAGCTTGAAAACATAAATCCAATGGCATTAATCATAATCAAAACTAGGCACCAATTATGCCACATAACAAGCTTAACTTACAACCAAACCTTAGCCATAATTACAACCTTGGAATTCACAAATAACGATGACCATTACAAAAACAAGAACCTATATACATGCCACAACATTAGGACTTAAATTGAGCATGATTCTACTATTTCAATAATAGTGTGTGATCTACACTGATCCAGTTCGGTAAGTTCTGCAAGTTGGAGATCTACAAGTAGGGGAAACAATGATAGTAAGTATTTAAATTCTTAGTAAGTTCAAATGGAAAATTATAACACTTACTTTACTCATACATGAGCATACTAACTACCATAGTTGTGGCATACATTTGGCTTAAACTTGACACTTAATGTCACAACTAGATGCATAGTAACATATGTATTGAAATGGGTTAGGCATTATAACATATTCAAACACATCACCAACTTATTCTAATTCATACTATATAATCACACTTTCATACATTATCATCAATTCACAAAATCATGCTATCAATTTAAGTTACATATCATAAGAACATACCAATTTTGGTTCATTTCATTTTCTCAATTTCAATATTCAATTTCAATGTTTAACCTAATGGAACCCTCGTACTGGACTCAGATACGCGGGTGAACTACACCAAACCAAGATAACTCATATGAGCTTAAACTACATCGTACCAAGTCACTAAAGTGTAAAGCCTGTAGGCATCAAATGTTTAAACATTTTAAATTACATCCCTCCACCACACCAACTTCTCCATAGAGACAAATAATACTCGATGATCCATAACAGATATAACTTGTTGTAATCTTCGTATCATCAGATATCCCGTACAAGCGTGTATATGACCCTATTGGCATTCTAATCATATCCTAACATTTTACTAAGTCCATACAGGAATCTATCATACATGTTAACATATCCATACCATGTATCATTCACATTTGCATATCATACTCTGTAATTAGTCACATTTTCATTTTCATACCTTATAATCATCCATCTTAATCACCAATCCCATTTCCTTTTAATTCAATCCAATTTACTAGCCTTGCATGCCAAATTCATCAACATTTCAAATTATGTGAAAACCTAAATATAATGAAATAAACACAACTATACATATAACACAAGAAAAGGTAATAAGTTCCATACAAACTTACCTTTTCAAAACAAAAAATGAGTAGATCTTTCAGGGTCTATTTAACAATTTTTGTTTTTACTCTATTAGCTCCATTTTGGTCCAATTCTTGGTATAATTGATAGTCGAAATTTTAAGCTCAAACTTAGGTAATTTCTTCTTCAAAGGGATGGTGAAGTGAGGAAAATGCTTATGGTTTTCATCTTTTCCCACTTTCTCCTATATATATACACCTTAATTAGGCTTAATCAGTCTAGTTTAACTTAACTTAATCAAGTTTAATTATGTTAATCAAACTATTATTTTAACATAATGAGAATGTCATCATCATCCACTAACTCCCACTTCGCTTTAGGTCCTCAAGATTTTCATTAATTTAAAATTCAATAGCAATTGCACTTTTATAATTTAGTCCCTGAGCTTTAATTAACTATTTTATCGATGAAATTACTTGACCATTCTTTGGCATATTTTCATATTAACTCTATAAATATTCTTTATATATATATATATATTTTACAAACTCGCTTCTAAATGGGATTCCATAACGCATTTTAAGTACCACTAGAAATTGGGTCGTTCCACATATCTTTTAATAAGATACTCTTTTCATAAGTTTTGTTTCACAAAATAATTTTAGATAATGTTATGTCTTTATAAGAAAACTTTACATACAAAAGTTACATCTTTACAATACAACTATTCATTAATAATTGTAATTTATTAGGCTTTTCTAGATAATAAAATATTACTACCTACCAACATTATAAACTACTAACATATAAGTCTCAAACTAGTTTTAAACATGATTGTATATGCTTGAAGTATGCTTGGACTTATTTTGTCCGATGGTTGTTTTGGTTTAAATTTATTATGAATATTGCATTTCAAGTGAAGTGTGGTTGAATACATGCTATTGAAAGGTTTTCAAGTTATCTTAATGTTTATTAGTGATTAGAATTGATATGGTAAGATTTGAGTATGACTTGAAATGGTTTGAGGTGCTTTTAAGCATGAAATGTGCAATATTGTTTCCATGTATTGATACCTTAATAAGGGTATTGATACATTGCAAGCCAACATGCAAATGAATGTTCCAAGATAGTATGGTATCTATACCTTAGACCATGGTATTGGTACTTATACTTAGGTATCAATACTCTTGTTTTAAAAATTGAAAATTCGATGTTATTTGATATGAAATGAGTATCATGATTGAAAATGAGTTAATTAAAGTGTTTAAAGTTGGATTTGAAAATTGTATGATGTCTAGGCATCGGATGTAACATCATGTTTTCAAGGAAGCTAATAGTGTACGAATTTCATGACGAATCTCTCAAAAGTTTATCGAACTGAGTTTGCAGGTATACCTCTAACCTCCGTTGGCCGCTCAAAACTTATGCTTGGGCGACAACTTGGGCTTTCCCAATCATAGACTTTGTTCCACTTCATCTTCTATTTTAGTCCAAGGAATTAGCACTCTCTTGTAATTAAAAGAAAAAAAGAAAATTAGAATAGCAAATAAACTACGAGTATATTGGACTGTCAATAATATCCATTAATATTGTCGAAACCATTTTTTTGAAAAAACAAAAAAAAATAGTTCTCGACTTAAAAACGAAAATTGGGAGTCGACACCGATCTTTTATTGAGGTGTGATCAGATCACCTTGAAAATAATTTTAGGTCTGCAAATTTTGAGAAAACAGATTCGGGAGTCGATTACGCACGAGGAAGGGTTAGCGCCCTCGTGATGCCCAAAATTGGTACTTAATTGATTGTTTAATATCTTAATGTCAAAATTTTGAAAAGATTTTAAAATACGATCCTTTTATCTTGAATAAAATGAATTGCATTATAAAGCTCTCTTATTTCAAAGGAATAAATTGTCACACTCAGTAAGTTAGAGTGTAACATTTCAAATCCTCGAAACTAAGTTTGTCCCTTTCTAAAAAAATTTTAACACGTTTTAAAAAGGATATTTGATGATTTAAGTCAATCGAGAAATTGGAATCCAGTAAGTTAGGGTTCGATTTCTCAAAATTCTTAAACATCAAATATTGCCTTTATTTTAAAAACGAGATAACAAAATATCGTACCCAGTAAGTTAGGATCCAACATTTTGAAATCTAAAGAATTTTATTTAAATGATTGTAAGGTTTTAATAAAATGAACACTTGATTATCTTAATTCATCAAGAAGAATTGAAGCTCAGTAAGTTAGGGCACAATTCTCTCGAAAACTTAGGAATACCAAGCATTTTTTTGGAGTTTTGAAATAAGAATATTATAATATTTTAAGGAAATGCAATTCTTACAAATAATATAATTGAATAACAATATATAAAGCAAATGATGAATAGTCAACTAAATTTACAATATGGAGCAACCAAACATATAATGCATCCACATTAATAATCAAATAAACTAATAATTAATCTTACAAATAACAAAATGAGAATAATTAATATAAAAATAATTTAATTACAAGTAAACCAAAAATAATCGAAATGAACAAAATTTTAAAACATAAAATAAAATTTTATAAATTATATTTTATAATACATTTTATAAACATATACATATATTAAAATAATTCCATATAAATTATGCATATAATTATCGTATAATATTATTGTAAAAAACAAAATTAAAATAAAATGTTGAATAAAAATAAAAAATTGATTTATTAAAAAACTTTTGAAATCAAAATTAAATATGAAAAGTATTTTGAAGTTGAAAATAATAATCAACAAATTTTAAATCGAGGTTTAAATAAAATTAAATTAATAATAAAAGATAAAACTAAAATACAATTGACTCAAAATATTGGTGTATAATGAATTTTTTTAAAAATAAAATACAAACGAAAATAATAATTTATTACATTTTAAACTATAATAATAAATTTAAACACTATAAATAACATTAAATACTATAATATACGAAAGTATGATTTATTATAATATAAAAAAATACTGTTGAATTTTAAGGAAGAAAACTAAATTTGTATTAAAGTTTAATTTATTTCAAAATTGAAGGACTAAATCTGCAATTAAACGCAAGTATCGAAATAATCTCAATCATCCACAAAACGGCACCATTTAAGCCTGGATCTAAATGAACATAGAATCGAATATGTGGTACAAATTACAAACCATTAAAGAAAATCAAATCGTAATTCCGTTAAACACGGAAGGACCTGTTGAATAAATAGACCAGATGATCCTTAATGCGCGGATCCTTCCTGGATCGGGTCACTGTTTGGATCGGGTCTTCAAACGACGCCGTTTCAGAGCCATTGCATTGGCTCTAAACGATGGCGTTTTAACTTCGTGCTTAAAGGTAAAAAAAAACCTAAAATCTGTTACATTGAAAACCTAAAGGGGAACCAATGTTCCCTGCGCCGTTTTGTGTTCGGAGGGCATTTGAATGGTTTCCGATTCAAGCCCGTTCTCCGATGACGGTAGAGAGGGCCCGAATCTCGTCACCAGGTACGTTCTCTCTTTTCCTTTACTATTTTCCTCTTAATTAACAATGGATGAATCACTAAACGAAAATGAAAGAACAGAAAGGAATCGAATGATTAACAAAAATGTGAGAGAAAAAAATCACCTTTCGGTATTTTAATTTCTGTATTCTCAATGTGTAATCCGTTTTCAGTGTTCGAATGGCCTTCTTAATAGCCCGATTTATAGAAAAATAAAAAATGAATAAAAGGTTCCCCCCTATTCTGTTATTTTCCTATTTGTTGCTGTTTTCATGCATTTTTTACAGGTATTCGTCCAGCCTAGAGGTACAGAGGTGGCCATCTGAAGCGCGTGGTGGTGGGGCGTCTGAGGAGGTCGGTCACGCGGAAGGCTTGGCTGCGGCGCATGAAATTGTTGCTGTCTAGGGTTTCCTGATTGGGGTTAGATTCGGTATTGGGCTGATTGGGTTGGGTATTAGATGTTGGACCTTAATTGTTTGGGCTAATTTTCGGACTGGTGTTTAGTGGGTTTGAGGCTTAATGTAATCCGGGCTTGGATTTAAATTTGTAATATTGGACAGTATTGAAATTTTATTATATTTATTATATATATATATATTATATTTGGGTTTTACTACTTGGGTTTGGGTCGGGCAAAATTTGGGTATTACAGCTGCCCCTATTTGCTCGTTATCGTGTAACGAGAACGGAGCAAAGACTCTAGAAAATAGCCAATTTCGCCTGGTCATGTTGGACCTTGGTGCTCTTCTACTTCGATTTGCCTCATTCCATCCTACTGTATCTTCAGAGGTATAGGAATCGGTGCCTCAATCCACTCCACCACAACGTCGGGAGATCAGATTTGTAACTCGTAAATGTGATGTCGGGGAAGCAAGATTCACCATTGTATCTTTAATATGTTCCGCTGCATTATCTGGGAAGTAAGATTCACTGCTGTAGCTTTAATCTTCTTGACTGCAATGTCGAGGAAGCAAGATTCATTGTTGTGGCTTTAATCTGCTCCACTACATTATATGGGAGATAAGGTCTGAAATTCTTCGGTCTATTCCACTCTAATCTCAGGGAGATAAGACCTGATACGATCTGCTCTACTGTAACTTCAGAGATAAGATCCTTTATTTTAATCCACTCCACTGTAATCTAAATGAGATAGGATTACTAGCTTCAATCTGCTCCGCTGTAATCTGAGGAAGATAAGATCTGAAATTCTTCTGTTTATTCCACTGTAATCTCAGGGAGATAAGACCTGATGCGATCTACTCTACTGTAACTTCAGAGAGATAAAATCCTTTGGTTTAATCCGTTCCATTGTAATCTCAGGGAAATAAGATTACTGGCTTCAATCTGCTCTGCTGTAATCTCAGGGAGATAAGATTCACCATCTTCGATTAGCTCCACTATTGCTTAGGGAGATAAGATCTGGAATTCTTCGGTCTATTCCACTGTAATCTCAGGGAGATAAGACCTGATGCGATCTACTCTACTGTAACTTCAGAGAGATAAGATCCTTTATTTTAATCCGCTCCACTGTAATCTCAGGGAAATAGGATTACTGGCTTCAATCTGCTCCGCTATAATCTCAGGGAGATAAGATTCACCATCTTCGATCTGCTCCGCTATTGCTCAGGGAGACAGGATCTGTTATATTCACTGATCTGTTCTCTGGGGAACATGACCTGTATAATGAACCTAATTATGCCCAACGATTAGGATGGCATGACCAAAATAAATCAAATGCTCCTAACTAGACATGTGTGAATGGTGTTTGCATGAATACAGAATTTTATTTTTTCGTGAATGATTCCTCTTTGTCATTACTCGAAGTTTATTAAGGCTTTAACACTGACGTGCTTACAACGCCTTCTTGCTTAACCGACTTTTATGAAGAAACATCTAGCAAGGTTGCCCCCCACTATAAATCTCAAAGTTTAATCCATTGAGGCGTAAAAATTGTACCATCATTCTCCCACTGCAACCCAAGGGTAGAAATATATATGGTTTTTATCACAATCCTCTCTTATCACAAATCAAGGATATAGGATCTAAAATTGTTTTGGTTCCCTACACCATTCCCAGGGTGTCGTACCAAAGACTTATGTGCAAATGAAGGCTCTCTTCTCCGAGGTAACCTCTTTCTCTTGCCTGATGATTATTATTTTCTTATTTATTTAATCTTTGTCATTAACCCGACATCCTATCATTTTGTTCAATCAATGCATTTGACAACAAAATCCAAAGAGAAAGTCCAAATTTAGACTCTTCCTTCTCAAATTTCCAACCTTTAAATTTTGTGTGTTCTAAACAATAGTTCTGTTTCAGGTTCCTATATTATTGAGAAACTTTTCAAAGTAATATGCAAAACTTCCTTTGTGAAAGTTTTATTAGTCCATTAATCATTATTCCAATACAACATGCCTGCAAAAATGGTCATAACAATGGATAAGAATAAAGTTGGTTCTGGGTATAGCTCAAAATGAATAAATTATCACAAATAGTAAAGAAGGATAGTAAAGGAATTGATTGGGAATGTATATCTTGGAAAAGAAAAAAAGTATTCCAAGAACAACAAATTCAATATAAATAATAGGAGAATTGGGTGCCCCGGCTATCGCAGCTTGAACTTCTCTGAACAAACTTTCTGAAGATCATTTTGAGTTTGACATGTGTTTAGGAGATCTACAGTGCTTTGTCGATGCCCCAAGATGTCGCCTACCATTCCCTGTTGATTCAGGTATAACAAGATTACCACATGCCCAAAGATTCGAGTTGCTCTGATCGCTTCATGCCCCATTTTTATCAATATTTGAGCAGCCCCTTTCGGGTTTTCAACTCAAATCCCCTTTGGCCTAAGGTGCCATTTGCGGGTTTTCACCTTAGCCTCTCCATTTTTACTTTTTTTTTTTAGGAATCTAAGCGCCCTTTACGGGTTTTCACTTTGATCCCTTTCCTTCAAGTGAAGTATTTCTTGACTGAGTCTGAGTTTACCTGATTTAGCAAGTTTTTTCCATCCATCTCACTTAGAATCAAAGCTCCACCAGAAAAGGCCTTCTTTACGACATAAGGACCCTCCCAATTTGACATCCATTTTTCTCCAAAGTCTTTTTGTATAGGAATAATTTTCTTCAACACCAGATCCCCTTCGTGGAATTCTCTGGGATGAACCTTTTTGTTATAGGCTCGCATCATCCGTTTTTGATGCATATGACCATGCTGGATGGCTTTTAACATTTTCCCTTCTATTAAGTTCAACTAGTCGTATCGAGATTGAACCCATTTGCTTCATCCAATTTCAATTCAGCTAATACCCGAAGAGAAGGAATCTCTACTTCAATGGGTAAAACAGCTTCCATCCCATAAACTAGAGAAAAGGTGTTGCCCCAGTAGAGGTTCTAACAGATGTTCGGTAAGCTAAGAGAGCAAATGATAGCTTTTCATGCCAATCCTTGTAGGTTTCAATCATTTTCCCCACAATTCTCTTAATATTCTTATTGGCCGCCTCCACTGCACCATTCATTTTTGGGCGATATGGCGACGAGTTATGGTGACTGATCTTGAACTGACTACAAACTTCCGCTATTGTGCTATTATTCAAATTCAACGCATTGTCGGATATGATTCTTTCAGGCATTCCATATCGACAAATGATCTTCTTTTTCAAGAATTTACTAACCGCCGATTCTGTGACATTTGCATATGAAGCAACTTCCACCCATTCGGTAAAGTAATCGATGACCACAAAGATGAAACGATGCCCATTCAAAGCCTTCGTAGATATTGGCCCAATAACATCCATGCCCCACATGGAGAACGGCCATGGAGCAGTCATAACATGCAGAGGTGAGGGAGGTACATGTATCTTACCTCCATAAATTTGACATTTATGACACTTCTTTGCATAGCTAATGCAATCCTCTTCCATAGTAGACCAATAGTATCCAAATCTCATGGTCTGCCTGGCCATTGTAAAACCATTTGCATGGGTTCCACAAATGCCCTCATGGACTTCTTCCAAGATCTTTCTAGCCTCCACGGCATCTACACATCTTAACAGCACTTGATCTTTCCCTCTCTTGTACAACACTTCCCCATCTAAGACATATTCAATGGCTATTCTTCTCAGAGTTCTCTTGTCATTTTCTGTCGCTTGATCAGGGTATTTTCAATTTTTCACATATTGTAGTATACTCTGATACCAAGGGTGATCATCTTTTCCCTCATCTTCAATATTGTAGCAATGAGCCGGAACTTCATATATGCTCATCTGAATAGGCTTCATGATTTCTAACTTGTTCACCTTAATCATCGAGGATAGAGTAGCAAGTGCGTCAGCCATCTGGTTTTCATCTCGTGGGAGATAACAGAAAGTGATGTCATCAAACTCCTTTGAGTTGGTATATCACCAATGAGGAATCTCCATACACTTTTAGCACTTTAATTTTACGTTCAATGGCCGAACGAATACCCATAATACATGTTTCATATTCTGCCATATTATTTGTGCAATCGAAGTCCAACTTGCTAGCGACAGGATAATGATCTCCACTTGGAGATACCAAGACTGCCCCAATTCCATTACCCATAGCCTTTGAAGCTCCATCGAAATTTAACTTCCATATGTGGTCTATTCGAGGGTTTTCTTCAGTGTTTGCCACATGCATTAAGTCCTCATTTGGAAAATTGAAGTTCAAAGACTCATAGTCTTCCAAGGCTCTGCTGGCTAGAAAATCAGCTATTGCACTTCCTTTTATAGCCTTCTGACTTACATATACTATGCCAAATTCAGAGAGCAGAATTTTCCATCTAGCCATTCTTCCATTTAAAGCAGTTGATTCCATCATGTACTTTAAAGGATCCAACTTTGAAATCAGCTAAGTCGTATGATACAACATGTATTGCCTTAGTCTTCGAGTTGTCCAAATTAAAGCACAACACAACTTTTCAATGGACGAGTACCTCATTTCACAATCAGTGAATTTCTTGCTGAGATAGTATATTGCTCTTTCTTTCTTTCCTGTTTCGTCATGTTGGCCCAATACGCATCCCATGGAATTGTCAAGCACCATTAGATACAATATCAATGGCCTATCTGGACTAGGCGGTGATAGTATTGGAGCATTAGCCAAGTATTGCTTTATCTTGTCAAAAGCTTTCTGACATTCCTCATCTCATTCTCCCGGATTATGTTTCTTCAGAAGACGAAATACTGGATCGCATTTCTCAGTCAATTGTGAAATGAACCAAGCAATATAGTTCAACCTTCCTAGGAAACCTCAAACCTCTTTCTGAGTGCTTGGAGGAGGCAGATCTCGTATTGCTTTAATTTTATCCGAGTCAATCTCAATCCCCTTTCTACTGACTATGAAGCCCAACAACTTTCCTGATCTGGCTCCAAATATGCATTTTGCTGGGTTGAGCTTGAGCTGAAATTTTCTCAATCTTAAGAATAATTTCCTCAAGACTCGGAGATGATCTTCTTCAGTTCTAGATTTTGCAATCATATCATCAACATAGATCTCAATTTCTTTATGCATCATGTCATGAAACAGGGTGACCATTGCCCTTTGATATGTTGCTCCTGCATTCTTCAATCCAAAGGGCATTACTTTGTAACAAAATGTTCCCCATAGGGTAATGAATGTGGTTTTCCCCATATCTTTGGGATGCATCCTTATTTGATTATATCCAGAAAAACCGTCTATGAAAGAAAATAATGAGTAGCATGCTGTATTATCTACCAAAGTATCAATGTGTGGCAACGGAAAATTATCTTTTGGACTAGCCTTGTTCAAGTCCCTATAATCCTCGCACATTCGTACCTTTCAATCCTTTTTGGGAACAGGGACGATATTTGCTACCCATTCTAAATACTTGACCTCTTGTAAGAATCCAACGTCGAACTGCTTTTTGACCTCCTCTTTAATTTTCAACACAATATCAGGTCTCATTCTTCTGAGCTTCTGCTGAACTGGTTTACAATCTTCTTTTATAGGTAAACGATGTACCACAATGCTAGTATTTAGCCCTGGCATATCCTAGTATGACCAAGCGAAAACATCTTTGAACTCTCGGAGTAACTCAATGAGGTCATGTTTTGTCTTTGTGGTGGTGTCAGTCCCAATTTTCACCTCTTTTCCTTCCTCTAGGCTCACAATTTCCAATAATTCCTTATGAGGTAGGATTTGTTTATCCTCTTGTTCCACCATTCTCAACAAGTCCGGAGATACACCACAGTCTTTGTCATTTTCAAAGTCATGAGATCCCTCCAAACACATGTCTTGCTCGAAAAGAGCTTCCGTATTTGAAACAACATTACTCATGTCATTGATATCTAAGGACCTATAGGGATACACCAAAGAATATACAAAAAATATATAAATTTAAGAATAATTATTTGTACAATAAGGTTATAAATGAAAGAATCATTTGGAAGACGATCAATCAAATGGAAAATATTTACTTGCCTGGAAAGAATAAAAGAATAATTGCTCGAAATGAATGCAAAGATGTATTTTATTAGAATAATGATATTCAGACTTAAGCCTATTTCACAAAGGATTTCCTATCATTCTTAGGCTAAAACACTAAGAATGTTTTGAACATTACTCTGAATAAGCTCTAAAGACTACAGGTATTTCTTCCGCAGTCCAATTGTTTAGCTCACTCCCAGGTTCGTAAGGGAAAATCTCCAGCAAGGTACTTCTTTCAATTGTCTCTATAGCATTGATGTGAACATTTTCCAACATCTCTTCAATGCCTTCCCCTCTGGACACCCCTCGCTCGGGGTAAATAAACCCACCCGACACAAAGGATTTAGATATGTGGGGGAAGGTCAAAGGCTCCCACTTGACTTCCTCTCCGCTTAAACATGCCATTCTTCTCTCTTGCCTTTTCTCCACTTCTTTTCTCTTTTGTTTCATAACTGGCTTGTAACCTAAGCAAAACGATCAAACTTTTCCTTCAGCATGGGTGCTTCAATCCTTCCTTGAAGGTATTTTCCCAACCCTTTCCCTAGCGAAGCTCCTCTTCCTACCATCAACTGTAGACTCATCTCAGTAGTCTTGGATACCTTTGGTACCAGAATTCTGTTTCCTTCAGCGATAAACGTTGCATTCACAAATTCCAAGGACCAGAAGAACATTCCACTGCCTCATCATTGGTCTCTACATAAGGTGCATCACCTGTTACCATTGCAATGATATCCTCCTCCGCACTTATTGTTACCAATCGACCCTCTGATATTAGCTTCACCTTCTGATGTAACGATGAAGGTACTGCCCCTACCGAGTGTATCCACGGTCTCCCCAATAAACAGTTGTAGAAAGGCTTAATATCCATTACTAGAAAGTCTACCTCATAAGTAGTTGGGCCAATTCTTAATGGTATTTCAATTCTTCCTATAACCCCTCTTTTTGTTCCATCAAATGCCCTTACTATATTCTGGCAGGCTTTCATATGTGAACTATCCACAGGTAGTCGATTAAGAGTGGATAAAGGCAAAACGTTCAATGCAGATCCATTATCGATCAAAACATCTGGTAATGTGTTCCCCCGACATCGGGTACTAATGTGTAGAGCTTTAGTAGAACCCCTACCTCCAGACGGTATTTCATCATCATTGAAGAAAATAAAATTGTCAGCAGTTATATTATTGATAAACCGATCCAACTTATTGACTGAAATGTCATTGGCCACATATGTTTCATTCAGTACCTTCATCAGTGCATTTCGATGCCCTTCTAAGCTTAAGAGCAAAGCTAATACTGAAATACGGGCTAGCTGTTTGTGCAGTTGCTCCACAACAATGTATTCGCTATATTTCAAGAACTTCAAGAATTCATTTGCTTCTTCTTCTTTTATTGGTTCATTAACCAATGGCTCATATTCCACTGCCTTCCCTTTCCTTTGTTCTACCATCGGAGTCTTTTCTCTTGGCAATTCTGCTTGAGTGTTATAACACTTCCCATTACGTGTATAAGAACTCCTTTCCTGATATTCTTTTACCATATTACCCTCAACTTCTTTTCCTGGGATTGTCACATTGCATCCGTAATTCTACGAGACCATTTTGTCATCCTTATATGTGAAACTTGACGGTTTCGTGATTACAATTTTTGGTGTTACCTGAACCCTAGCCTCATTACTCTTAGGGTGTGAGATAATGACCACAGGATGATTTATTTTCGGAGTCCATCTTCCTGACTCTGTCGCGCATATGTTCCTCCTTTCTTTCGTATTTTCGTAGAACCTCATCTCCTTGTTATCCATCATGCTTTGAACCAAGGCCCTGAATCCTTCACATTCTTGGATTTCGTGCCCTGTTTTATGGTGGAATTCACAATAATTTCTCATCTCATACCCTTCCTCAAAACCTGAAATAACTAACCCTCTTTTTGCCATCTCTTTCCAGACCCGTTTTAATAGAATTTTTACTTCAGCAATGTCAGTCTTGACTTCTTCCCCCGTACCTTCGCTCAACATATTCACTCTCTTATCATTATTATTGGGCAACAGTCTTTCTTTGTTGGGTGAGTCATCAAATTTGACAACACCCAATTTGAAAAGTCATTCCACTACCTTCTTAAAAGCAATACAATTTTCTATTGAGTGTCCTGAAATTCCCGCATGATAGTCACATTACGCGTTTGTGTCATACCATTTTGGATACGACGGTTGTAGAGGACTCAAGTAACGAGGAGCAACAACATGTGTGTTAAATAAATTCTGGTACAGCTCTTTATATGTCATTGGAATGGGCATGAACTGGGGCTTCTCAGTATTTTGCCTCATTCATGATTCCTGTTTCGATGAGCCTTGTTGATTAGCAACCATCTTCCTTGGTTGATTCACTGTAATTGATTTGCTGTATGCATTCACATTGTTTACTTCACTTTCTCTTTTCTTTAGAACTGGCCTGCGATTATTCTCCCCACCATTTATTTTTCCACTTTTAATAGCATGTTCAATCATTTCGCCATTCATGATTATATCCGAGAAACTCTTTGAGGCACTTCCTAACATGTGCGTGATAAATGGCGCCTTCAATGTGTTGATGAAAACATCGTCATTTCTTTTTCCAAAAGTGATGGTTAAACTTGAACTGCAATCTCTCTCCACCTCTGTGCATACTGTCTAAAACTTTCGTTTGATTTCTTTTCCAACTTCTGCAAAGTGATTCTATCAGGCATTATTTTAGATACATGACTGTACTGTCTCATAAAAGCCTGCGCCAAATCCCTCCAAGTGCTGATTTTGGTTCGGCTCAACTGGTTATACCATTTAGACGCCGCCTCAATGAGGCTATCCTGAAAACAATGTATTAATAGCTGATCATTGTTAATGTACCCAGTCATTCTCCTACAGAACATTGTAATATGGGCTTCAGGGCAACTAGCCCCACTATACTTCTCAAATTCTAGCATTTTGAACTTATATGGAAGCACTAAATTCGGGACCAGACTCAGATCTTTTGCATCTATTCCACGATAACTTTCAATACTTTCTATTGCCTTAAACTTCTCTTCAATCCATTTCCATTTCTCCTCAAACTGTTTTGGTAATTCTTCCTTTTCTTTATCCTTCTCAGCTACTTCATCGAAGTCCGGGACAGCAAGGTTAACCGGGTTTTCACCAGGGTTAGAACCTGATCCAGCTTGGAAGTTCATCGGTATTGGAATATCGGCTTGAAACCGCTGAGGCCTTACTGAAACAGAGGATCTACGCGGATGCACCTCAGTCTGAACCTGCGCATGCGGAGGCGTAAAGCCTGGAGGATAGGTGGGTCCATTCTTGTCTTCTTCTTCATCATTAATCATAGGACTTTTCCCCTTATTTATTCCTTTTAGTAATTGCATCAGCTCAATCATCATGTCCTTTTGAGACTCTATCATCCTTTCTGTCATGTCATGTTCAATTTTTTCCAATTGCTCCTTCATTTGCATCTGTAACTGATCTTTCATTTCCTTTTGAAGTCACTCCAACTTTTCCAATCTCTGATCTATAATTTTTTATTTTGCACGGGTACCATAGCGGTGCTTGGTTGATGAGTTTTTGTTGGTTTCCAAATTAACTGAGGCAATTTTAACTAATTAAAACCCTTCTTAATAATCCTGAACGCATATTATTTCATGTAATGCAAATACATGGAATGAATGCAAAAAGGTGTCGATTCTAATCCAATTTCTTTTAGAAAACTTTATTGATAAACAAAATTCTTTACATAAAATGGATTACAAATATGGCTTTACCCTAATGCTCAAAGTTTTAACTTCTTTTAACAATGAAGCTAACTCCTGACCCCGATCTGATTCCAGCTCATACTTTACGCTTAACACATCAGCCTGAATTGCCATTGTTTGCAAATGATCAGCTACCTTCCGAATCTGAGCAATAGCCCTGCCCATAATGTAATCTCTGTTCTGAATTTGATTCTGCGAATGATAAAGTTGCTCCCTCCAACGCTCTTCATTTCCTTCCAAGAATTTGATCCGTCGCCTACAGCCTTGTAATGTGTACTCCAATTTTTCAATCCTCTTTTTCATTTCTTCAATCTTGTACAGACTTGTCTTTAATTCCACCACAGAATTACGACTTCTATACGAAGCAAGTGATCTCTCGAGTTTCGCTATTTTAGCTTTTAAGTCCGCTTGATAGTTTTGAGTTTCTAACACCTGCCGTTCTAAGGTCTCTTTCTGAACTTGAGTCTCCCGGGACTTCCTTTCCCACCGATCGGCTTTGTCTCTTTCTTCCTGAATCTCCTGTCGCCACTGCTCTGAAGTCTTTCCCAACCCAGCAGTTCTCATTGATAGTCGTAGCTTTTTGTAGTCTGTCTTTAAGCTATCTAGATCCTCCTCTACTTTATTATTCCCTTTCTTTATTTTTCAGCTTCTAACTTTTGGACATCAACGTCTAGCCTCAAATGTATCCTCTCTTCTTCCAACCGCTCTATTTTCTTTTCAAGTTCTAAATTCCTCTTTTCAAAATCTTATTTTATAATCTCCAACTCTGATGGGATCACTTGTAGGTACTCTTCCATTGGTCGAACACCCTCCAAGTTTAACTCCGGAATGTTATCATTAATTCTTTTACTTCGCCACTCACCGTACTCTGGAGTTGTCATCGAACCCACAGCTAGCCTTTTCATCCTATGAACTTGATTCCAAGCCTGAGAAATTTCTTTCACCTTTTTCTTGTAATTGTCTCATCGGTATGAGAACTCACATTGAGCTAAACCATGCGTTGCCGGCACAAACTGTCTTAAATTGTATTGCCTTAGGACCAATAAAGGTGCATACCCGACGGCTCCCCAAATCCCAAGCAACGGAACCCAGTCAAAACTTCCACAACGGTAGAGAATTCCATCAGGAATCAACCAAGGAGCTCTCCACTCCACATCATCCTCTTAAAGATTTTATAGAATTGCTATCCAATTCTCCTCTGATATATCGTCCCTTCTTGGCGTAGCCACTATCTCTTTTAACGGGGAGTAATGCCCAGAGAAAACCCGATACAAAACTTTTTCGACCTTCCAGAAATGACTATGGAACCAAGCTATTAGCAATTGCGCACAATCTATAAATCTGTCTTCACCAGCTCACCTACACGCATTCAAAGATCTACACGTTTCAGCCAAAATCGCAGGAACAGGCGTGACCCATTTACCCAATCGATCAAAGAGATCTGAAACCGCTTCAACATGCCCTAATGCTCTAGGGAAAATCACTAACCCGTAGATACTCAAAGCAAACACATCGACCTTCTTTTTCCCATCAGGATATGCTAGGATCAAGTCTCGCAAATTCCTCCATGGGATACATTTACACTCGCCCTTCTGTTTGATCCTGGCTGAGATCCATTGTTCACTCATTCCCGTAATACTCATTAATTTCTTCCAAAACGCTGGGACGTATGCGGCTCTGGAATATGCTTTATCAACCTGAAGCCTAGGGCGGTCAAGAAAGTCAGATATTCCTCCACTGTAGGCACCAAATCTACGTTCCCAAAAGTAAAACAGCTATATCCAGGATTCCAATATTGAGCGAGAGCGCGAAATAGTCGTTCATCCACCTTGATGTTAAGTAAGTACGGCAAGTCCCCATAATTAGAGTAGAACAACTGCTTGGTTTCATCATTCCACCGATCCCAAATCTCATTTAACTCCTAAAGGCTATTTTGTGTCACACTAATACGAGTGTAATCCCAAAGCTCTGACACATATCCCTTAGCTAAACTGTCTCCTTTCTCCAATTGCACCTTCTCTGACCATATATGGACAATGGCATTGTTTTCCACTTTATCAAGAAATTCTTTTTCCATGACAATTTTCTAATTTAGTAACTGAACTTGAATCGACACTCTTTGAGATATACAGTGACATGTAAAAATATCAACAAAACACAAACAAGTCAGTACAACACAAAACAAAATTCAAAGCAAATATAAGAAAATCAAGCACCTATTTGGACAATCGCTAGAGTTTGGAGTAGTTCTACCTGGGTTAGGTTCCTAAGTCCACTATATGGAGTTTGGTTCTAAAGTTAAGGTACCCGAACCAGCAAATTCCTCAATCTTTACCCATTATAGGCTCATACAGACCGAGTTCGGTTTAGGGGAATACATTTCTCTATGGCTGCACAGAGATGAAAATCTCACGAAGACATAAGTACGAATGTATCCCGAAAGTGATCCACCATCCTGCACGGGGGTGAAAAGCTCACGAAGGAGTAGCTTCTCACTCCCACTTAAAGTGGTAAGACCAAAATAGCCTTTATGCAATATGATGCGAAGATTTTTACAAAACTCAACCTACAATAATCATGCAATCAAATTCAAAGAAAGGGTCGTAATTTTTCAAATCAAATTTTCGATTTTCGACAATAAGACAGAAAACAATTAATTTTACGGCTTGACTCTCTAAATGGTTTCCCCAGTGGAGTCGCCAAGCTGTCGAAACCATTTTTTTTGAAAAAAAATTAGTTGTCGACTTAAAAATGAAAATTGGGAGTCACCACCGATCTTTTATTGAGGTGTGATCAGATCACCTTGAAAATAATTTTAGGTTTACGAATTTTGAGAAAATAGATTCGGGAGTCGATTACGCACAAGGAAGGGTTAGCGCCTTCGTGACGCCCAAAATTGGTACCGAAATGATTGTTTAATATCTTAATGTCGAAATTTTGAAAAGATTTTAAAATACGATCCTTTTATCTTGAATAAAATGAATTGGATTATAAAGCTCTCTTATTTCAAAGGAATAAATTGTCACACTCAGTAAGTTAGAGTGTAACATTTCAAATCCTCGAAACTAAGTTTGTCCCTTTCTAAAAAAATTTTAACACGTTTTAAAAAGGATATTTGATGATTTAAGTCAATCGAGAAATTGGAATCCAGTAAGTTAGGGTTCGATTTCTCAAAATTCTTAAACATCAAATATTGCCATTATTTTAAAAACGAGATGACAAAATATCGTACCCAGTAAGTTAGGATCCAACATTCTGAAATCTAAAGAATTTTATTTAAATGATTGTAAGGTTTTAATAAAATGAACACTTGATTATCTTAATTCATCGAGAAGAATTGAAGCTCGATAAGTTAGGGCACAATTCTCTCGAAAACTTAGGAATACCAAGCATTTTTGGAGTTTTGAAATAAGACTATTATAATATTTTAATGAAATGCAATTCTTACAAATAATATAATTGAATAACAATATATAAAGCAAATGATGAATAGTCAACTAAATTTACAATATAGAGCAACCAAACATATAATGCATCCACAATAATAATCAAATAAACTAATAATTAATCTTACAAATAAAAAAAATGAGAATAATTAATATAAAATAATTTAATTACAAGTAAACCAAAAATAATCGAAATGAATAAAAATTTTAAAACATAAAATAAAATTTTATAAATTATAAATTATAATACATTTTATAAACATATACATATATTAAAATAATTCCATATAAATTATGCATATAATTATCGTATAATATTATTGTAAAAAAACAAAATTAAAATAAAAAGGTTGAATAAAATAAAAATTGATTTATTAAAAAAACTTTTGAAATCAAAATTAAATATGAAAAGTATTTTGAAGTTGAAAATAATAATCAACAAATTTTAAATCGAGGTTTAAATAAAATTAAATTAATAATAAAAGAAGACAAAACTAAAATACAATTGACTCAAAATATTGGTGTATAATGAATTTTAAAAAATAAAATACAAACGAAAATAATAATTTATTACATTTTAAACTATAATAATAAATTTAAACACTATAAATAATATTAAATACTATAATATACGAAAGTAGGATTTATTATAATATAAAAAAATACTGTTGAATTTTAAGGAAGAAAACTAAATTTGTATTAAAGTTTAATTTATTTCCAAATTGAAGGACTAAATCTGCAATTAAGCGCAAGTATCGAAATAATCTCAATCATCCACAAAACGGCACCGTTTAAGCCTGGATCTAAATGAACACAGCATCGAATATGTGGTACAAATTACAAACCATTAAAGAAAATCAAATCACAATTCCATTAAACACGGAAGGACCTGTTGAATAAATAGACCAGACGATCCTTAATGCGCGGATACTTCCCGGATCGGGTCACCGTTCGGATCAGGTCTTCAAACGACGCTGTTTCAGAGCCATTGCATTGGCTCTAAACGATGGCGTTTTAACTTCGTGCTTAAAGGTAAAAAAAAACCTAAAATCTGTTACTTTGAAAACCTAAAGGGGAACCAATATTCCCTGCGCCGTTTTGTGTTCGGATGGCATTCGAATGGTTTTCGATTCAAGCCCGTTCTCCGATGACGGCAGAAAGGGCCTGAATCTCGTCACCAGGTACGTTCTCTCTTTTCCTTTACCGTTTTTCTCTTAATTAATAATAGATGAATCACTAAAAGAAAATGAAAGAACAGAAAGGAATCGAATGATTAACAAAAATGCAAGAGAAAAAAATCACCTTTCGGTATTTTAATTTCTGTATTCTCAATGCGTAATCCGTTTACAGTGTTTGAATGGCCTTCTTAATAGCTCGATTTACAGAAAAATAAAAAATGAATAAAAGGTTCCCCCTATTCTGTTATTTTCCTATTTGCTGCTATTTCCGTGCGCTTTTTGCAGGTATTCGGCCAACCTGGAGGTACGAAGGTGGCCGTCTGAGGCGTCATGTGGTGGTGGGCGTCTGAAAGGTTGGTCTCATGGAAGGCTTGGTCATGTGCATGAAGTTATTCTTGTCTAGGGTTTCTGATTGGGGTTAGATTCGGTATTGGGCTGATTGGGTTGGGTATTAGATGTTGGACCTTAATTGTTTGGGCTAATTTTCGGACTGGTGTTTAGTGGGTTAGAGGCTTAATGTAATCTAGGCTTGGATTTAAATTTGTGATACTGGACAGTATTGGACTTTTATTATATTTATTTTATATATATATTTTTTATATTTGGGTTTTACTACTTGGGTTTGGTTCGGGCAAAATTTAGGTATTACAAATATATTTCAAGCTCTGAATGTTTATTTCCAATAACTTTAATTGAAATAAATAACAAAGAGAAAATAATAATTTTTATAATGAAAATATTAATAAATTGATAAAAGTAAAACTTCTGACAAACTCTATGCAAACCAATTAGAAATCTAGAATTCGTATATCTATAATTATTTTATTTAAACTACAATTAATTAAATATATCAATAATTTCAATCAAATTTAATTATTACTAGTGCTGAATTAAATAACTTTAATTTAAAGGTGAAGTAAAAAAAATTTGGGGATGAAATTATTAATTAACATTTTCATAATTTTTGAACAATCTTATCATTTAAAAAATATATATCATTATTTTTAATATATATATATATATCATTACTAACGTATGGCAGACATTGTACGCATTTCCCGCCATCTATTTCCCCCATCTTATTTGGTTCAAAGGAATACAAATTTAGATTTTCCCTTTGCAGGATGTGTCTAGATCAAAACACAAAAATCTGAAATACCCTATCCCTCTGAAATTATAGAAAGACATTATGAAACCATATATAAATAATATCACACAAATAAAAGCACATAGTAGATTTAATACATAAACACAGAACGCTGCGCGCCCCCACTCATAACAGCATAATCAAACCTAACATTCAAATATTCAAATGAAAACACAGTACAAAGCTGCTAATTTTATTCTTAGATCAGTACTGATAGTAATAGTAATAGCAGACGATTCGACATGGGATTTTCTTGCCATGGTCTATCCATTAATTAAGTTTCCTTGCGGAGATGAGCAGCCATGTCGGCGGTGAGTTCGATAAAGAACTGGAGCAGAGACTCAGGATGTCCAATACCCTCGTGCAGCTTTTCATAATCCAGAGTCCAGTGCACTATACTGCCTTTACCGTCGCTCTTGGGGGAAGTTTGGATTGTAATCACGAAGCTTTTGTATTCCTCCATCAGATCTCCTTCAAGCATTTTGAAAGTTATTGACTTTTTCTCATGGTCCATAACTTCAACTACCTGCTTTGCAGTTTTAGCCTTTCCATCTATATAAATCCAAACAAACAAAAGCTTAGGTTTGTTATAATTTAAAAGAAAAATTTCTACTCTCAAATATATGTTGAAATACAGGGGAAAAGAATGAAGGTTTGTTGGTTTACCATGCACATATCTCCAGCAGATAACGACGCCGGGAGTTCCAAATTCACCTTCATGTAAATCGCATCCTTGTACTTTTTCGGAGCTAGTGTGGTGGACATGGTGCGGCCTGTGGCACCACATATGGTGGAACTTTTCGGGAGAAATATCGATTTCGACATCAGTCTCAAGCTTGCCAATAAGATCCGAGGACGCCATTGTTTCACACCAAGTTTCGCTTTGTTTATAGAAACAATTCTCAGTTTAATTGCAAATCTGAGCTGCGTGGGTCACCTTTTATACTGGTGTCCAGGTGTAGTCCTCTCCACTAAAACTTATCAGATTCATAAAGCTCACTCAACTGTTTTCGGGGGTGGATTTATTTATTTATTTATTCTTTTATTTAAATACCGATAATATTTTATTTGAATATTGTTATTCCAGCATATTTAGAGTGCATGTGCGTATTAATCATTGAAGTCATTAACTGCGTCACATTTTAAAATTTTTATTTAATAGAAATTTATATTTATTAAACTTGAATATTTAGTAAATTCGGATATCCACTTCATAATTTAATTAGATATTAATACTTAAATTTAATATAATTCTAGATTTTGAAAATAAATTTGTGAGTTCATATTCGAAATTTACAAAAATCCGTTGTCATCCTTATATATTTATTTCTAAGTTACTTTTCAAAAGTCGTCCAATATTAGTATTTTAAAGTTCTTATTCAACATAAATATTTAAAAATAAAAAAATAAGAAAAATCGTAGTAAAATAAAGGTTAAGACAATGTTAGACTTGTTTGGTTTTTTTAATAAAATTTCATTTTAATTTTGAAATTTAGAAGCATGTCTGTTAAATGAAAATAAATATTTATTTTTAAAATGAAAATATGACATTAGTACATGAGAAATAAAATAAAAGGTCTCGAATCAAAATCAAAGTTTGATTCAATATTTTAAAATGGTTGAAAAATACACTTTTGTATCGAGATTTATTTATCAATATAAAATTGAATAAAAGAATTAAAATGCAAATAATTAGATATACATTTTATATAAATTTTGTAAAAGATTTAAAATGGACGAATAAATCGAAAGTAATTTGATTATTGAAAATAGTGTTCAAAAAGTCTATGCATCTGGCATTTTAAATTATAATCCATAGCGAGAAATTTGAGTTTGAATAAGTTTTATTCAACTTGAATCGTTATCAGACTGTCGTCTTCAAATGCAAAGAGCCTTAATTATTTAAAAATTTACCGTTTGTATCACATGATTCACATTGTTCCCTCTAAAATGAATCTTATCGAGGCTTGCCTTTAGCTTGGTCAACCTCTCTTTTGGAAATAGAGTTGTCTAAACTTATCAAAATTCATATATATATATTTAACTTGACGTTGGAATTTGATTTCAGTTTAGGTTTAAGCCCTAAATAATATTCTTCTAAATACTTAAAAAAGTATTAATTAAGTATTAATTGAATATTGCAATCAATTAAGCTATTAATCAAATGTTAGCAATAAATTAAGCTTTTAAAATATAGTTTTCACCAAAGCTTTTTATTGACTGTTAAGTGATTATGTGGTGACCGACGTGAAAAAAGATGATAATGTGACGTAAAACATTGAAAATGTTGATATGGAAGGGTTAATTGATTTTTATTATTTTATAAGGGCTTAATCAATTTTAAATTTTATAAAAATCATTAAAATTATAAAAAAGTTAAATAAAATTATATAAAATTATTAAAATGATAAAAATTATTGCAATTAATAAAATTTATAAAATATATATATAAATTTATAGAATTTATAAGAAAGAGTGGAAATTTTTATAATATTTAATATTTTAAATTTTCTATGATTTTCAATTTTATAATTTTCTACAACTTTTAATAATATTTTACTATTTTTAAAAACTTTTAGTAAAAAACTTATTGCCTTTTTTTTTTGTTTTCTATTGTACGCTACCATGCATCAAACCTTATTTCATCATTAACAACTTTCCCTATATCACTAGCCGCCCTCAGATATGCGAACGTTTAGACTAAAAATACTGCAGCAAAAAGATAACTAATTAAACAACGATGTCCACAAGTATGTCACACACCAAAATTGGGCCTATGAGTTTCGAGGGTAAAATGAGAATTTTAGCTCTAGTATACACAGGAATTTCGTAGCATGATAAATCAAAAATATTTTCGTCTATGGCCTTTTTGAAAATCAAATCAATTTTTGAAAATAATACTGAAAAGACTTTCAATTTTGAAATGATGACTGGTTTGAAAAAGTGGCTAAATTTTGAGTGTTTATAAAAGAGTTATGCCAAAGTTTTAAAAATACTCTATTTTCTCCCTTTATCTTCACAAAGCCCACATTAGTTCTTCCCAGTCTTTTTGTTTTGTCATCCATTGTCTTCCCAAACCCCATTTATTCAATTTTGATTCTCAATCTTCATTCCTTTGATGTATTTCATCCTCATAACATTAAACCTCTTTAGAATTCTATAAAAACCATAAAAAATCCAATAGATTTCTCTATTGCTTAACTTTTGGGTTTTTCGGATTTTCAATCAAACGCTCGGTTCTTCGTCAACTAAAGTAACGATTCATTTTTCTATTACACTTTTTTATGTTATCTAGCCTTTTAAATTGAGTTTTTACCCATTAAATCATATGTTTTGAGTAACAGCCGAAAATTGGGTCGTTAATGGTGGATTTCGAGATTTTGGATAAAAATATGGTTTCAAAGTGTTTTTCATTTAGTTTTGATGTGAATAGAAGGTTTCTAAACTGAGTTTCAAGTTTCGTTAAAGATTTCTTAAATTTTATTGGATTTTCATAAAAATTGCCATGATATGTCGAAAATTTTTGATACCATGAATTGAGTAGTTTTGTGTAATTTAGGGTTGAGAATAAGTCATAGGTGAATAATTAGATTAATGAAATCAGTTTTAGGCAAAAAGATTAAATATAGACTGAGATAATTGAGTTTCAAGTTTGCTAGTTGAAATTTTAGTTTCATGAGAAATATAGCTTAAGTTTGCATTTTTGCAATTAATAAAATTTATTAAAAAATTATAAATTTATAATATTTATTAGAAAGAGTAGTAATTTTTAATTTTTTATAATATTTAATATTTTTTAAAAAATTTATATGATGGTCCAAAGCGGCGAGCAAAAATTGACAAAAAAATCAAGCATTCACCAAATTTTAGAGGATGACAACGAAATCATCCCTAAAACCACTTGTAAAACTAAGATTACATGTATAAGAAAGACTAAAAACCGTGCTACAAGAGCAGACAAAAACTTCTAAAACTGAAGACTTATTAAATAATGGAAAAACAAATCAAAGAAAATATAAAACTTAAGACAACACGAGTCTAAATCAACTCGTAAAATCATTTATTATTCTGAAATATTCTCAAAACAGAAACAAATTAAGAAACTGACGAAGAGCCACCCACTTTCCAAAAAAACTACTAGTGGCCGGTGGAGTTTTAGCGAACGACAGACATTGTCATCTATCCATCATAACTTGTGAAGACAACAAAGATACCCACAAAATAGATCTGCAAATTGAAAAAGAGGAAAGACATGTCGAGTGAATGAGAAAAAGAAAGAAAGAAATAGTTGGTGGGAAGGGAAAAAAAGCGAGCGATAGCCAGCCAAGAGGCTAGCACCGTCGCTGAGCAAAACAAAAGATAATAAACAAACGGCTTAGTTAGCTCAAATAGTTAATATCATTAACTTTTCAATTAAAACGTAAGTGATCATATATAACTTGAACGCCTTAAAATCTTAGAGGTTGATACATCTTTTGGGTTTGCCTTACTTTTTTTTTCTTTTTTTCTTTTTACATTATAAGATAGTGGTCAACTTTCATTTTGGTTACTCTAAAAACTTAGATTGAATCAATATAGTTTAATGTTTGACATAATTTGATCCATCTACTTTTATAATGTCATTGGTTATTCTAAATTGTTAATTTTGTTGACTATTTCAGTTACAATGGCCATGCCATTTTGTTCTTAAGAACAATATTCAAACAAAAATTTATTTTATCGTGATGAGTTCAAGTGAGTGTTTTTAGGAAAAATCATATAAACATTTTCAACATAATTTTTTATTACATTACTATTAAGTGAATTTTAAAATTTTAAAATGTACAATAGTGAATTTAATAGAAGAAATTTATCCAAAGTAAAATTAAATTTTATTTTTGTAATTTAAAAATAGAGAAATTAAATTATTAAAATAAATAAACAAACTAAAATTCAAATTTTCAGTGTATAAAAACTTAAAAGTTTATTATAATGTAAGGCAAAATACGAGGAACCAAACTAGTTACGGTAAATATCCGGTCGCCTTTCGAAGGACATGCAGCGTTGCCATGTCATTTGACATGTAACATGGTATTACATAAGATTTTGAAATTTTAAAATATAAATTACAATTTCGATTATTTAGTTTTAAAAAATCATTTTAATGATTAGAATTTAAAACTTTTATAATAGGATCATTGAATTTTGAAAAATATGAAAGTTTAAACGAAATTTAATATTTAATTTTAAAATTTAATTTCAATATTTCTAATTTCCAAATTTTTGGATTTAAAACTTTTTGTTTGGATGAATAAAAATAAACTAAAATTTATGATTTAAATGGTTAAAATATTATCAAATATAAAAGATAATACGAACCAAATGTAATGAAAATTACATAAAAGATATTAATATTTATTAATATTTTACCTTGAAAAACTTATGCAAAAAATAATACCAACAAGATGACGCGCAATATAATATGAGAGCTATTAATTATTAACATAATATTTTTATATTTTTATATTATATAAATTATGTAAAATATAAATGAGTCAAAACATATATATTAAAATTAAAAGCTACAATGATATAAGTATAGTAGTATATATGATCGGCCACTCGTGTGGCATTGTCTTTTAGCTACAAATACTTAAATTAGAGTTTTTCTATAACACCTCCAACCCAATTTAGGAGATTCAGCTAAGTTAAAGGCGTTATATTAATCAATAAAGTGATCCAGTAAAGCCATTCTTTTACCTGAGTTGAGTTGTATGAAAATCATTCTTTTGCTTTTTAAGAAAAACATTCATTAATCAAACCGGTTTTACTTAGTAATCCAATTACAATATTATTAATGTGAAGTTTGGAGAAAAACGGTTAAGGCTTAAAAAGACTTATCAAAACTTTAAGTAATTAGCAAAGCAACGGAAAACATCATTAAGAGTAATAGTTTTCTAAATCAAATAGCATGCAATTATCAGAGTATTAACCAAGTATCATGCTTAAGCTAAATAATCTCAAACCACAGTTATAAAAGCAACAAATAATTAATAATTTACAACCCGATAAATAAACCAATAAAATGACTAAGGAAGGCTTTAATGGGAACTTTTAAATAATAATATAAAAAATGAGATGCTAGTCCGAGGTTTCTCCGATGCCATTCCGAGTCCTAGTTTTCTGTGTTACCTGAGAGATAAGGAAAGGGGGGAATGAGCTTATGCAGTAAAGCATTCAATTTATAGTATCATAGCAAATTAAGCATAATGTAAGGACCATTCAGTAAATCAATGCATGTACAAGTTATGTTCATGATGCAATGAAATTTTAAATTTTAAGTTCCCACCCATCCATCCTATTCACCCTCGAGCATAGCTCGACACTCCAAAATGCATACCAATAACTGACCATCCCGAATTTCTTGGTAACGATAGTAGTTCACTTATCATCCGTGATGATGACTTTTACTACAATATCTTACCAACCCAGGTTGCCCAATTTCGATGGCCTTTTTAAACTATCATTCTGATTTTCGTGCAGTACTGACTTTCGGTGTGGACTTAAATTGTGACTTTCTCCACAAGACTCCTCCGTCCTCCATACCGAATTTCATGTAATCATGCACATAAACTCAACATATCATACTATTTATCAACAATCGATGTTATGCTTGTCAAGCACATTTATTATTTCATACTGTCATCTAATAGCATGTATTCATGCATTTATTCATATCAATTTCACATATACAATTTCTTCATGTGAACTAGAAACTTGTATTGATATATTAACATTAGGTTGTTAACATGCTAGTTTAGCTAACACATGCATAACAGGTTCGCATATAGGGTTCACATACTAAATCACATGAGGGTTCGCATGAAGGTTCTCATATCAGCTACAATTTGCCTATCAATTTATAATAGAGTTTGCATTTATATCTGTTTATGTAAGGGTTCGCATTCAGTTCGTATTCATATAAGGTTCGCATTGCATATAAGAGTTCTCATACCTATGTACATAAGTGTTCGTTTACATATTTACCTTAATTTTCGCATACTTATTCACATAAGGTTTTGCATGTTAGTTCTAATTCTTTAAAGGGTTCGCATAATATTCATTAAGGTATTGTCTAACATTTACTAACACTATGTTTGGTTGGGGGAGTAAGAATAGATTACTGCCCAATTTGGCGGGCCCACCACCAAACTTATGTTTGGCTAGCTGTAATAGCCTATTATGACCTGTATTGATTTAAGGTTTTTTTCCAAGAAGAGGTTGCATAGTTGTTACTTTCCCTCACCACTGGATAGCCATTCAACTCTATGGAATAGGGAAATTCTTTTCCCATCTTCAATTTTTGCCCACACTTTTACCCAAAGGATGAAGACGTTGTAACTCGAACCATCATCGTTCTCCTTCGGTGTCACTGGTAACTTCCTTTCCTTTCCATCTCTACGCTTTCCTTTTTCTTTCCTTTGGTTGCAAAGGAGATCTAAGTCAACCGATTGAAGCCATCATCCTCCATTCTTTCTTCTTTTTCATTACGTTTTAAGCTAATAAAACCCTTTGGTTGCAAACTTGCATCCCTTTTTTTTTCTTTTTTCTTCTTTTTCTTTGGTTGTAGAGTTGCAAGCGAAAGTGACGACCAAGTGCTTCTTTGATGTTGAAATCGATGGTAAGGTTGTTGGCAGAATCGTTATGGGACTTTTTGGGGTTGTTGTTCATAAACCTGTTGAGAATTCTTATGCCCTCTGCACAGGCAAGCTAGGCTGAGTCTTTTACATTCACTTTTATTTTTTTCCTTTATAGTTTTCTTAATTAGATCAACATATTTATTTCTTGCAGGAGAGAACAGATATGGTTTCAAAGGATGCTCCTTTCACCGTATTATTAAAGATATCATGATCCAGGGTGGTGATTTTACTAATGGAAATGGAAGCCCTCTCTTTCTTTCCCATTTTCCTTTGGCTTTCTAAATAAATAAATTTCCATTACTAAGTAGAAAATTGGTGCTGCAGGGAACTAGTGGAATGAGTATTTAGGATCCAAGTTTGAAGATAAGAGCTTTGCTTGTGAGTTGTTCTCTAGTAACTAAAACCCTTCAAGTTTCAATATTTGAGAATTTATATTTGGGGTTGATGGGTTAAATGGTATCTGTAATGAATTGTTAGCTTGGTTTCTAATATTTTGAGGCTATTATCTGCAATGAAGCATGTTGGACCCAGAGTATTAACCATAGCCAATACAAGTCCTAATACCAATGGGAACCAATTCTTTATTTACACAGTAAAGGTGAGCTAGGTTGCAGACTGCAACCTTATTCTCTTTTGTAGATTATGTAGTTTCAAGGCTAATTGCATATTTTAAGCAAAACATATAAAAAAGTTCATTGTTCAATTGCATAAACTTACAAGTTAATTTCATAGCGTAAGTTGTTGAGTAGCCACTAATTGTTCATTTGCCCTTATCTCCATTTCACTTAAAAAATTTCATGTACTAATAATGTTTCGATCTACCTCCTTTGGACCCTTGTTCTAGAGTAACCTAATTTTATTACCATAAACATGTACACCGATTTGTGCTTTGGCTGCGATGAAAACCAAAACATATATGTTTTGAAGCTATTTTTTACCTTTAATAGAAATATATTCTTGTTCTTTTTTTGGTCTCTTGTATGTCCTCTCTTATTGCAAAGTTCTGAAACATATAAACTTGGATGACTACTTTATGGTGAACTACTTTCATTCCTCAAACTAAGAACCAAAAATAGCAACTTGGTTCAAAAAACTTTGTATAAAAGAAGCATTAGATCTTTGTATCTTTTTTTCAATATTTATTTACCAAATTATCCTAATGAGCTTACTTGTAATTAAAAATTGTTGTATTTGAAGCATACACGTAGGCTTCATATATTTTTTGTGTAAATTTGACATGGTGGCTGCTGGTGAGCCCTGAGGCATGGTTGACTGATATTTTCCAAGAAAGATATGAAGTTAGGGAAAAGAAGAGTTCTAAGAAGGTAACAAATGATTTGATTTATCTTTTTTTACATTTCCTACAATGCAATAATTTTTTATGTTATTATTCATGTTTCTGATGTGGGGTTTTGGCATGATGCAAAGACCAAGAGGATTGAAGGCCATGGGGAGTATGGAAAGTGATTCAGATTGAAGATACATCAATGGCAGCAATAGAGTCTTTTTTCTTTTTTGATATTTTTTGGGGAATATTTTTGGAGTTGATGTTAATGGGTTGGGAAAAAATATAGAGAAATTGGAACAGGGGTCTACCTGTTGGGGTTTGTTTGGTGTATAGATGTTTGATATTTTTCATATATATATATATATAAATGAGAATATTTATTGTTTTTGGATCAATATTTGTAACTTTGGCAACTATGATCCCATGAGATTATGTAATGATTTTTATTAATTCATATTTTAATAATAATTAAATTAAGAATGTTATTAAATTATATATTATTTTTATTAAATTGTATTTAATAATAATTATATTAAAATATGATTAAATTATTTATTATTATTTATTATTAAATTTATTTAATAATAATCCTATTAAAATTTAATAACAATAACAATGATCATCTACCTAAAAAAATTCCACCAAGGGTACTCTAGTCATTTAAGCATTTTCCCTTATGCTATTACATCTTTTCCATTCAACCAAGCATAAGAATACCATTACAGCTCTATTCTATTCCATTCAACCAAACAATTGAATTATTGATTGCAGCTCTATTCCATTACAGTTCTATTCCATTACAACGAACCAAACATAGTGTAAGGGATTTGCACAATATTTACCAAGGGATCACATGATAGTTCACCTAAGGGTTCCCAGGTTTATTTACATAAGAGGGTTTGCATGTTTATTATTTTCGACTTAAACCCTAATTTCTAGTGATTCAACTAATTAATCATACATAATGACTTAAATTAGATATCACACTTGATTGAAAACACAAAAACCTTAATTTTTGGATGAAGACTTTGACAACCACTGGGAGGAGAGGGATGAAATTGAAAACCTTGAAATCTATGGTTGAATAATGTGGTTCGGCAATGGAGGAAAAAAAGGGGCGAAATTGAACTTTTAAGAACCCTAACTGTAATGAGGGTTTCGGGAATGAAGACGAAGAAGAAAGAAAGAATTTTGAGGGTTTTTCTTGAAAAGTTTTCTAAATAAAAATTCTAGGTTTTGAAAAGATTGGCTATTTATAAAATTTCTTCCCTAATTGAAATAGAATTAGGAATTAGTTTAGAATTAAGATTGATTTAAATTAAGGACTAAATTAAAAAAATACAAGTTTCAGTCTAGGTTGGTTTAAAAATTTGGTACTTTAGGAGGTAAAATAAGAAAATAAAACAGTTTGGCTGAAGGTGCACAAGTGGTTTCAAACTTTGGATCAAAGAGGATGCTAAGTCTTAACCATTGATCCAACAGGCTCATTCTCAACATAAGGCTTCAAGAAACTGTTTTTAAAGGTTTTGGCAAAGCATCAAGGGAAATTGGAAAAAAATTGACAAAGGTGTGCAATCAAGGGAGTTCAAATCTAGGACCTTAGCTTGCCTAACACTTAACCATTAATCCTAGTGGTCTATTCTTATTATTTCCTTATCAACAATAATTCTGAAGGCATTCTAAGTTTTCTTACCCTATTATTATTATGCTTTAAAATCTAAATTGTATCCCCATTTCTTCTAGCCCTAATTTTGGGATGTGACATTTTCATAGGTTTATCATCTTACTAGCATCATGGTTTAAGTTTTATTTTGATATGTAGAATACATATAAATATGGTAAGTATAGAGTGTACTCTAAAACTCACAGGAGATTCATAAAAATTATTATTCAAATAGCTAACTCAGATAAGGAAGACAAAGAAAATTTAAAAAAAAAACACCCTGTAACTTTATTAATAGGCTCAATCTGCCCTGAATTTACAAGCTTCCTCTTATTTATGGACCTAGAGGATTACATACAATAATCTTCTGAATATCCAAGGTACAAAAACAATAAAGATTGCTAACAAATAGGATTTCTAACACTTTTTAAGTAAAGTAAACCGTAGGCTTCCTGACAAAAGTAGTTCAGTTAGTGTCTTCATAACTGGTGCTTTCTAGATTGAGCTCTATTTTCTTCAATGCTTTTATGTCTTGTGTCGTTATGTGATCCTTGATCATTGTTTACTGATAACTCATTGGCGAAGGTATCAAAGTGAAAAAAAATGTTTTAGGCATCATTTTAAGTATCAAGATAAAAAAAAAAATCAGATATAGTTTAAGAAGCAATTTATGAATTAAGCCTATATAAAAGTGATGTTGAACGTCGATTGAGTTTTAGTTCAGTTGGCACTGTTTCTATTTTAGCAACTAAGAGGACGTGGGTTTGAACATGCTTAAACATACTTTTCCTCCGATATAAAGATTAGTAAGAGATTATAGATAAAAGTAAGCATTATAAAAAAGTTGAATTTACTAGACTGAATTCAAAATTTTTAATTTGATATCTAAATGAAAAATAATAATTTAGAACTTCTTCTTTTTTCCAAATCCAAATATTCAAACTCACAAGTTTTTTTTTTTTGTAAAGTGTTCAAAACTGAACTGGTAATCGAATCAATTAAATCACCAATATCTGATTTTATTGATTCGTCCGTTCTAATTAATTTAACTTAAAATTTTGTAACACTAAAAATGAAAAAGAAAATAATCACCAATTCAACTCATTCTGAGTTGTTGGAAGGGAAATCATTTAACTCCTCTCTTTAGATTGGATTTCGATGCACGGTATTATAATTTTTTTTTTTTTTGGTTAAAACAGGCTTTTGGAGATGTGATGTGCAGTTCGTGAATGAATAAAATTTAAATGAAATACGAAACTTGGTTCTAGTTACGACAATGGCTAACTCTCTGCAATAAAATAGATAGTAAGCTAATTCAGTATATTAAACTTTACTAATATAATTGATTAAATCGTAATTAATAAAATAAGTAAGTATTAAAAAAAATCAAAATTTAATGACGTTGAAGTCCTTAACGCTAGAAATTGCATTATTTGTTTGTAAATGAAAGATGTTTTACAGCCAACCCAAGCCTTGGTTTAGAAACGTAAACTATTGTGTTGATTTACAGAATATCATTTGGCAATTAAATCATAAATAAATAAGCATGTGCAAAGTGAATTCTATTTTCGAAACTGAGAGTGGAAGGATAATGTTGTTTTTATTCAGAGATATTACAACAACTTCATAAAACATAAATAGAAATTAGGTTGCACAAGTCACATCGTCAGCAAATAATTGAGCCGACACATTATCATCACGGCCGATCTTCTCTATGAAATTAATTTGTTTTTTCTGCAAATAAAAAGATTTCTTAGAGATTTGGTTATTATCCTGAGATTCTTCGTAAAGTCTAAATATAAATTTAATATTTTCATTTAACTTTTAAAATTGTTATTTTATCCATAACAAATAAAAAATTCAGGTGCTGTTCATTTTAAGTATTGCCATTTAAATTTATTTTCATTTTAGCCCTAAGCTGTTAATTTAATATTATTGTACATTTATGCTGATCACTAGCTTTAATAAATTTTTATTTTAGTCACTTAACTTTAATAATATCATTTATTTTATTTTTATTTTTATCATTCCTTTTCCCTTTTAAAATTAACTTTTGCTTTTCTTTTTTTCCAGCAACAAGGAAAACCTAGGTTTTTCTAGCGAATTACTTGGTTTTTATAGAGAAATATATGAATTTTTACAAGGAATTGGTCATAAGGAAAAACTTAGGTTTCATCTTCGCAATTAAATAATTCAATTTCCGTAAAAATTTAGTATTTTTAAAATAAAATTAATTTAAAATGGAATAAGTGATTAAAATGAAAATTTATTAAAATTGGGTGACTATAATAAATATACGATAATATTGAATTAACAATGGTGACCAAAATAAGAATAGTTTTTTAATAGCCTTGAAATAAAATTTGCCATGCCTAAAATGAAAATTTTTATTTTTCGATACTCAAAATAAAATTTATAAAAGTTTGATGACCAATTATGTAGTTTGTCTTTCCATATTTTGTGTATATTTCTATTATTAATGTCCCCAATGTGATATGCACCTTTCCAACTTGCTAGTTAAACAGGGTCGGTGACAAATTTATAAATTATATTCTTTTCCTGTTGAAAGAAAATTGATATTTATATACACATTATTGTTATTAGTATTGTTTCGAACTTCGCATTAGATTGGTTATTTGTTTATATCATATATAGTAAAAATATGAAAGTTAAAATATGTTTTAAGTCTCTATATATTATGTATATTTGAAATTTACTCTCTATTTTTATTTTCAGAATTTAATCTCTCAACTTTTGAATTTAAAATTTAGGTTCAGTTGTTATCATTATTAAAATTATTCTATTAAATTTACTGGAGTGACATTTGAAATTAAAAATATATATATTCACTTGGTAGTCATACAACAATAAAATAATGTTGAAAATATTGATTATGTTTTTTTCTTAAAAATAAGCATTTGAATTAATCATGATAAAATGGATTTTTGTTGTAGTTTAAGAAAAAATTGACGTCCACATTTGATTTATATGATTATCAATACTAACTATTTAGACTAACTAATAGCATTATAAAGTAGAGAAATCAAATTATACATATAAAAAAGTAAGTGTATATATTAAACCTCAAGTTTTAGCATAGTGTAGGAGTCAAATTGAAATTTGATCATTACCTTATAATGTAAATAAATAAATAAATGCAAACTCAAAAGAGATGGGAAGCCACTCGTAAGTCTCTAAGGGCTCCTTTAGATGGGTGTTTACCTCTAGTGCGGTGCATTTAGCTTTTTTTTGTCTCACGCTACAGTATGGTTATAGTATCTAATCTCATCGCCACAACAGTTTTTACACTAAGGGCTCCTTTAGATGGGTGTTTACCTCTAGTGCGGTGCGTTTAGCTTTTTTTTTTTGTCTCACTCTACAGTATGGCTATAGTGTCTAATCTCATCGCCATAACTATTTTTACACTAACCGCAGGTAAATGCGCACTTCCCATCCAAAGGGGTTCTAAGACTCTTATGCCTCGTTTGGTTATTAGTGTAAAAACATGAGAAAAATACTTACTTATTACATATCTATCACAATAGTTAGACATAGAATAAAGAATAGTTAGTACAATTTTAAACTTGAAATTAGAAAATGAGTAAAAACCAAAAATAAGACATTTTCAAATTAAGCGAAAATTTTTCTTATCTATGCTAAAAATAAGTCATAGAAATGACTAAATATTACCAATTGAATTAGTTTATTGCTCACTCGTATATTAAAACATGCATAAAAATAATACTCACACCAAATATAACATTAATATATTCAAATTATATATTATAACCACATAATATTTTTATAAAAATTAACGAAACTAACTATTTGAACTAATTAATAACATATAAAAATATAGGATCAAATTATATTAGAAATTAAAATATTAAGATTAAATTACAAATTTAGACATTCTAGAGAGATCACAATTAAAATTTAACCACTAATATATAATGTAAGGAAAAAAAAAGCACCAAGAGATGCATGTGTCAATAGAAAGGTCCTTCCTTAATAGATTTCTCTCCAAAGAATTTCGGATTAAAAATTAAAATAAAATTATTTTAAAAGAGAAAACAAATAATTATTGATATATTTTTAAAAATGATTTTTTTAGCGACAAATAAATCTATGTTCTAGTCATATCTAGTATTTTTAACAGAACTGGTTAGAATTACCCATAGTTTCTTCTCAATCCATATATAAAAGGATAATACTTCAGAGCATTCGAACACACGTTTTCCTGCATTGACAACAATGTTTATGTCAATTGAGCGAGGTTGAGATTTTATCATGGGTACTTAAATTGTATTTAAAAATTTAAAAGTAAATAGTACATGTGTCAAAATTTTAATCTTGCTTGTAGAGTTAAAATTTTCTATTGTATAAAAAATTACTCAAAATATATATCACATAAAATAATATAAATTCAAAATTATATATGAATATTTGATTTAATATTTAATATGATATATGAATTTTGATTTTACAAAATTGTATATATGATTTTTTTATTTTAATTAAATTTTCATAAACTACTGTCAGATATTAAGATAATACATATCCCAAAGGAATTAAAAAGAAGAACATCAAAACATCAATATTTCAAATGGTGGAACCACTAAAACTAAAGTCAATCAATTAAAGATTAAATTGAATGCATTTGTCTACATTTGGAAAAAAGAAAAAACATAACAAAGAGACTCATTGGATGAACTTAGGATAATTGGTCGAGAGTTCAACTCAATATACTTAATATAGGACTAGTGAGTGATATCCTTTGAAAGCCTTTTTACACTAAGAGGGCATTTGGTTGGGGGGAACAGGCATGCATTCCCCCTATGCAGCGGGCCCACAACCAAACGGGTGTTTGGTTCACTGTAATAACATTACAGCCCGAATCGGTTACTGGCCTATTACTTTCATTGCCCGTAATAGCTATTACGCCCCCTCAGCGCCGATTAGGGATTCCGCCCGCTTTTCATCTTTTCTATTCCATTTTCTGCCCTCATCAAGCTTCCGGTTCTCCCAAGTTTCCCTTCCAGAGGTAATTTCTTTTCCCTTCCATCGGTTCTGCCATCTGTTCTTCTCGTTCGTTTCTTTTATTTTCTTCATGGATTATCTCTGTTATTGTTGTTATTTTCTTCATAGATTATCTCGTTCGGTTCTGCCATCGATTCTTCTCGTTTTATTTTCTTTTATTTTCTTCATGTATTATCTCTATAATTTCTTTTCCCTTCCATCGGTTCTGCCATCGGTTCTGCCGTCGCTTAATCAACCGACTTCAATAATTCTCAAGGAAGGCTTTTATTAGGGGGTGTTTGAAGCAACATTTTTGGAGGCATTAATAATACGTTCAATCTTGGGTACCAACGCAGTTTTTAATCTGATATTTCCAGTTTTCTTTATAAACAATTTTCGCCATTTTTTTCTCAACTAACCCATGGAAAATCTCTCCCAAATTCACCTAATACCCAGATTCCAACTCTTATTTTTGATAAAAATCATGGAGGCAGCATCTTTATCCGGAGTTCTTTCATATACCAAACTCTGTGGTTCCAGTCTCTGCTATTCTGATGATAGATTTTCAAGGTAATCCTTTTATTTTCTTTGAACTGTTAATCAGAGGTTTATGCTTTATAGTTTTTGTCTGAATGGGGTTTTTTTTTAACTTTATAGAACCTAAGATTGTTCTTAGCTCTTCTTTTTGTGAATCAAAGATGAAATTCTTGGATTTGTCCATTTTTTTATATTGTTTTTTTTCTGGTCGATTCCTCGAGGCATACGCATTGCGTCTTTCTCACGACATTCATCTAATGGATTCAATGGTGTGAATAAACCTTCATCTAAAGCCCTTATCAAAGGACCCTTTCTCAGTGATGGCCTAATTCAGAGGAGAAATCTACATTTGCAAGCAATTTGCAGGGTGGGGGTTTACACCTTGGGTGAAAATGATGTTGTGGAATCTCATCACTCACATGCCATGGAGGAAAAAATTGGGGTTCTTCTTTTGAACCTTGGAGGGCCAGAGACACTTAAAGATATTCAACCTTTTCTATATAACTTGTTTGCTGATCCTGTACGTTATTTTGCTTGTTCTTTTTTTTGTTTTGTGTGTGTATTTCATATGAACATTTGTGGGTTTCAAGTTACAATGGTGTTGAGGTGATGATGTTTCTTTGTGCAGGATATAATACGGTTGCCTGGGCTGTTTAAGTTACTTCAACGGCCATTGGCGAAGCTAATATCTGTTCTTCGAGCTCTGAAAAGTGAAGAAGGGTATGCTGCCATTGGTGGCGGCTCGCTTTTGCGTAAAATAACCGATGAACAGGTAAAATCAAGTCCCTTGATTGTAGAAATTTTCTTATTACTTTGTCCTGAGCTAGTGATTTGAAAATGAACTATTGTACTTTTATATGGATATTTTTTTCCAAAACGAACCATGCTGTGCTTTGGGGAAACTGGCAAGTATATTTATAGTTTAAAGAACTCGTTGCAGGAAAATGCTCTTCGAATGGCTTTGGAGGCAAAGAATGTGAATGTCAGTGTGTATGTTGGAATGCGATATTGGTATCCATTCACAGAGGAGGTCATTGAGCAGGTTCGTCTCTTGATAGCCTAACAAATTTGCATGTGTTTTGAACTTGTATGATACCATATACGGAGAGTGAGCTCTTTCTGTTGTGCTTTTGTTGATATTTAAGGTGCTTGTTAAGTTGATTAAATCCTTACATGAGGGATACTCTTATTTGGTTATGCCTTTGAAGAACTTTATACCTCATATATTAATTTGGAATTCTCTGTGTAGCATTGAATGATCTATCTTCAAATTCAATTCGGGTTATATACTGATTACCGATAAGCATTTATTATGTGCAACACAAATTAAGCTAGACAGGATAAAAAAGCTTGTTGTGCTGCCATTATATCCTCAGTTCTCCATTTCCACATCTGGAAGAGATTGGCATGGAATATAAGCACTTAGCTCTTGAATCCGGAATCAAGAATTGGGGTCGTGTTCCTGCCCTCTGCATGTATGGTAGTGAAAATACAATATGGTAGTTCTTTGCACTATGTAGATGCATGGTTATAGTGAAGTTGTTATTCTTGTATGGTATCTCATTGATTTTGTATATATATTCTCTTAGACTTCTGTATATTTTGAAAAACCGCACATCTATAAGGACCTAAATATCTAAAAGTTTTAATTTTAGGTTGATACATTGTTGGACGGTATCAAATGGGATGACAAAGGTTTAGCAGTGGCTATAGCTCAAAATGTTGACACTGGAGCCATATTAATGCAAGGCTTTGTCAACAGGGGTGCACTAGCTACAACTATCACTTCTGGGAAGGCAACGTTCTTCAGTCGATCACGGGCAACATTATGGACAAAAGGAGAAACTTCCAACAATTTCATCAACATTTATGACAAAAGGAGAAACAAGTTATGCGTGCAATTTAGTTCGAGAGGTTTTTTGTTAGGTCATGTAAGACTTTTGTTGGTTAAACTATTAGAAATTCAAGAGCAAATTGGGTCCTCTAATATAAAAATGAGCAATTTAGTCCTTATATAATTCGTTTTGAAGCAAACAAGTAACTTTTGAATAGTTTTAATATTTTTCTTATCTAAATGCTCGTGGAGAAAATTGAAAATAAACATGTCTAAAAGTTTAATCATAAAAAAATTCATCTTTCTACAGAAAATACAAAAAAAAAATTAAAATGAAAGAAGAAAACAACATTGAAGACCAAAATTGCTACAATTCAAAACTAGAAACAAAAATGAAATTGAGAAAATAAAATTTGCTTTCTAAATTTTAGAATTCGAAATTGTTGATGCACAAACAATAGAATCCTAATTTGTCAATGGACAGAAAATCACTGATGAGATGAGTTGAAAGGTGCTTTACGGTCGGAAATGGAATACATAATTGGGAATATGAAGAAAAACCCTAATTCATTATGTTGTTAAGCAAATTGAACTTGGGTTGCTGATGGTAAAGTAACAATCATAAAATCATTATTTAAAGTCAAGTTCAAATATTTTAATATTTGATAGAAGATATTGATAAAGTTTGTTGATACAATCATAAGAATATTTAATACTAAGAATTTTATTAAATTATATATTTTTGTTAAATTATATTTAATAATAATTATTTTAAATTATATTTTATAGTATTATATATTATGATTTTAGTAAATTCATATATTTTATTAAATTATATATTTTATTAAATTATATTTAATAATAATTATGTTAAAATATGATTAAATTATTTATTATTTATATTAATAATATTATTAAAAATTAATAACAATAACAATAATTATCTACCTAAAAAAATTCTGCTAAGGGTATTCTAGTCATTTTAGTTTTTTTCCTTATGCCATTACACTTCTATTCCATTCAGCCAAACACAAGAATATCATTACGCCTCTATTCCATTCCATTCAACCAAACAAAAGAATTACCTATTACGCCTCTATTCCATTACGCATCTATTCCATTACAGCGAACCAAACGTACTGTAAATTGCTATCCATTTGGTATGAGATTTAGAGTTTTATGCTTTATATAAAATATAAAATATTTATTTATTCATTTAATTAGAATTTTCTCTATATAAAACATATATAATTGAACACTTAATTAGTTTAAAGAGTTTTTAATTAATTGTTTTTCATTAAATAGAATTAAATTGTTAATACTAAATTTTATATTGTTGTTTTTTAAAACTTTTATCATGTAAATGCTTATATAAAAGAGATTTAAGTTTGAGAATATTTCTTTTTATTGTCTGGGTGAAGCATACTGATTCTTTTCTTCTTATATTTGTTTACTTTCAAATCTTCTCTTCAAGTTCTCCAAACCCAATAATTCACATTTCTAGGAATTCTTCTTCTTCAAGTTTTGTAAGTCTAATTATTACTTTTTTTAACACGTTGATTTAATGTTTGATGGGTGAAATCCGCTACAGCTGCTGTGACCCGTCGGTTACAAGTCCATCAGTTTTTTTTCTTCTCTTCTTCTCGCCCTATTTAAACTGTTAGTTAATAATTAGGAGAAGAAAAAAGTTTGCCCCCACAACCCATTGGAGTTTAACAAACTGAAAGGTAAATTTTTTTTGGGTATTTTATTAAGTTTAAGTTTATATTGATAGAAAGATTTGTGTGTTTTATTATTGTTTTTATGATGTTTTATAATAGTTTTTTATATTTAAAAGATAATTTTTTATAATTTTTTTAGATTTAAGTTTGTATTAAATGTATGGTTAATTTGTTTTATTAATGTTATTGTTGTATCTTATATCAGTTTTTTCGTATTCAAGGAAATGATATTTTTTGTTGTGTTTTTTAGTTTTATATTTGTATTGAAGGTATGATTAATTTATTTTATTAATGTTTTGTGGTATCTTATATTAATTTTTTGTATTTTCTTGAAATGTTATTTTTGTTGTTGTGTTTTATTAGCTTTAAGCTTGTATTTAGGTTTGATTAATTTTTTATTAATATGGGTAAGAATCTTATATTCCACAATGTTTTTCGTATTTAAGGTATGAGCATGTTTTTTATAATTGGTTATTTGAGTTTATTTAATATTTGGGGAATTGTGTTTATTAATATAATTAATTTGTTATATTAATTAATTTATTATTTTTTATTCAAGTTTTATCTGTTTTTCGTATTTAAGATATGAGTACACTTATCAGATCAGACGATCACACGGCACGAGAGATAAATGAGAAGGTTAAAAAATTAATTTTATAATATCGAGAAGTTGAAATGCTAAATTTGTGAAATTATTTTTTAGTTGATCAATTTTTTTTAATTGACAGCATTGAGTATCGGGTTTTGAGGTTGCGTTGCCATGGGCCGGACTATCGTCCTGACGACCGTATAATGCCATACTTGGAAATGGTTGGATTTGGATCAGTTGGTTTAATCGAGATGTTTGAGTTGTGGACAGACTTAATATCCGCATTGGTTGAGAGGTGGCGGCCAAAAACTCACACATTCCATTTACTATGTGGGGAGTGCACCATCACGCTCGAGGATGTTGAACTACAACTCGGGCTACTAGTGGATGGTTATGCGGTCACCGGTTTCAGTAAAGTGGCCAAACTTGCGATTTTGTGCTACTGTTTGCTTGGTCGATCGCCGGGTTGTGGGGAGAATAAATTTACCAGTTTGAAATTTTGTTGGTTAAAACAAAATTTCAAAAATGTATCAGTATTGCCTCAGAGTTAGAGCTTACGTGTGTTGCTCGAGCATTGATTATGCAGCTCGCGAACAATAATAGAGTCCACATTATGTACTTGCCCTTATTGTCAGATTTACGCATTGCCCGAGAGTATAGTTTGGGGTCGGCAGTTTTGGCAACATTGTATCGTGAACTATGCTAGGCTACAAAGCACGATACACAAGAAATAAGAGGTTGTCTAATACTGTTACAATCATAGGCGTTGCATAGGGTGCTGTTTTTGGCATCTGTGAGCCATCAACCACCAGTGTGGCCGATTGTAAATAGGTAAGTAAATATAAAAAATAGCTCAATCAATAGTTCAATTTTCTGGCATTAATTTATTTGTTAATAATTTCCTTTGTTGACAGATGGTTTACGTGCCCCGTTATTGGGAGGTTTACACAGCTTGGGCTGAATTGTCAAATGATCGAGGCTTATTCCAGAATGGAGGTGGAATTTTTATGAAAAATGTCAATAAAAATCGTATCATGATTTTTAATTGATTACATCATTTTTTTTAAGTTTTTATAACTATGTTAAATATTTATAGTTTGCTTGGATGTCATATTTTACGTCGGATGTTGCCGTTGTTATTCCACAGTGGGCTCATGCACACTCAGTCGTGTGGTGCATCAACGTTCCGGTGTTGATTTTCTCGACCATTGAATGGTATAACAACGATCGAGTTCTTCGACAATTCGGCTGCAAATACCTCGATGCTGAGCCACACCCCAAGGCCAACCTTGATCCCTAGCATCAGCAATCACATTCACAATCTAAGGCCAATTCTTATCGTCCGAATATGCAAGTTTCTAGTTCTAACCATCATAATCCGAAGATGGGCGGATGTAGCAGTCATTTTGAGCAACCACAATCAATGATGATGGAGGATATGTTTCCATCAGCATCCCTAGACACCCAATACTGCACCCCGACGACTAACCATTAAGGGGATATGATTTCTCAGAATTGTTCAATATGTCCCAAGGTTTGGGGCAGCGCAAGGAGAATGATGACGACAACCTTCACCCCCGATGACAAAGAAGGCCACCTCAACGGTACACCCCGGACACAGCTCCAGGTTCGAATGTATTTTTAATGGAACGTAATTTTCAACGAGCTCAGGGTCGACTAACTCAGCAAACAATGGAATTTGTTTAGTGTTGTTGTCTCCATTCGAGCAATAAATTCCTACCATTGTGCCCTAGTCTTCTCCGTCTACAAGTTCTATCTATTGAAATTTCAATGGATTGAAGGAAATTGGAAATCTGTAGAATAGTCTAGACATTTTCCTCTCACAACGTCGAGCTATTGTGGTACCAATCCTTTCTTTCATTTCTTTAAACCCAACATTTTATTGAATCTCATTCCAACCTTCTGACAAGATTCAAATACATAACCAACCGCTCTTTCTAAAATGACTCCATCAAAATAAACATAAACAATAATTTGGTTATTCATGTTTTATACAATTTTTGTGCTGCACACTCCAACTAAGAAAAAGACAGCCTTTTTTTCTTCTTCTTTTTAACAATTAACAATAAACACATATAATGAATTATGCCTAGAATGGGGGCTTATATAACATGATTTTGGTACTGCCACATTTACAGGCTGCACCAAAAAAACAATTTACTTGGTGCCACCATGTCTAGTGTAGGAACCAAAAAAATAAATTTTTTACCCATTCTGGTGACTTTATATGAAATGCTGGGAAAAAAAATTCAAAAAAATATACTAGTGCTGCCACATCTTTAGTAGGGACTGAGAAATTTTTCTTACCGTTTTTCGTAACACCACATGAAGTGGCGGGACCAAAAATTCAAATTTTGGATACAACATATGAAGTGGCGGCATCAATAAATTACAAAAAATTTTAATTCAATTTGGGTGCCTCCATGTAAGAAGGCGGCACCAAAAAATAATTTTTTATTTCATTTTGATTCCTCCAAATAATGTGGCGGCACCATAAATATTAAAAAATATATTTTTTATTTAACTCTGAAAATATAAATGAAAATATAATAATTTATATTTTATAAATTTTATTTTTATCATTTATCTAAAATACCCGTGGAATTGACTTATGCATAGAAATTAGTACTTTTCTTTCTTTTCTTACTGTATATTCTGTCGGCACCCAGCAATTAATTGATCTATGTAAAATTTGTTATTTCGAATATATAGATCACTGTTCTTTTACTATATTATTATATTTTTTATAACAAAGTTTAAATCATGTTGAATTAACTAAATAAAATTAAAATCTGTTGCTCCTTTACCAGTTATGGGGTACATGTTAACTTGGAAGGGCTATTTTTCATTGATTTAATGAATACCCTTTGACTATTTTTTAGTTTTTAATATAGTTCTAAATTATTTTAGTTTAGTCCTCAAAATATAAAATGAGCAAAAATAATTTTTTAATTATTATTATTTGATTTTTAAAATTTGTTTTGAAGTAATTTAAATTCAAATCTTAATTTAATAATGGATTTTAGAGCTTGGACTTGAGATAAAATTGATATACATTATGATTGTTATAGTATTTTTCACTTATAAATTATAAATAATTTATTTTTGAAAAAGTTAAATTATGTTGTTAATTCTTGTACTTGGACAAAATTTGAAACTTAGTCCTTGTATTTAAAAAGTTAAAATTTAAGTTTTCCAACTTTTGTTATTTACAAATCTCAATCCAATTATTAAAATCATAAGTATTTTCGATTAAAATTTATCAACTTGGCATGTTAGTTAAGCTGCCCTCTTGTGTTGTGACATATGATTAACGAAAAATAAACATGTTAAGTTGACAAATTTTAATGAAAATTACTAGCGACAATAATGATTGAATTAAAATTTTAAATTAAAAAAGTAAAAAATTGAAATTTTAACTTTTAAATAAATAAATTAAATCTCAAATTCTATAAAATTCATTAACTAATATCATATTAAAAAGTTACACCTTAAAACTACTCGATATCTAAGAGCTAGTTTAATATTGTTTCTAAGAAATACTTTTGGGACAAAAGCAATCCTAAATAAGCTGCTTTTTGAAAGAAAAGTATTTTTCCAAGTTAAAAATTAGTTGAAAATTTTAACTTCTCTTCAAAAATATTTGTTTCACAAAAACCACGCCTAAATATAAATTTGAGGTATCTAAACAATAAAAAAATATATTTGAAATATTTTAATTCTTACATAAAAGAATTTAAAAACTATTTATTTAAAAGCATTCTGGGAAAAAAGATAGGTAGAAACTAAGAGCTCAGCTCCCTAACCTAATCCAACGACTCGCACGACAATTTGTCGGGTGAGCTAAGTAGAGATGGAATGAAACAAAACTGGAAAAAGAAGAGACGACAAAAGACGATAATGAATAAAGCGATTCTAAAATTTCTTTGGACTTGGAAAAGACAAATTTCAGATGTAATTCCATTGATTCACACAATAATTCTAACGTTGACTCAATTAAAAAAAATTAAGTGCTCGAAATAAAAATTTGTAATTTAAACATTTACGTTATATAATTCGATCATTTGAATCACTCCTATTAAAATTATAAATGACAAGATGACGTGGTAGTTAAAAAAATCGACATAATAACAAAGCTTACTTCTCATTTTTATATATTATATCAATTTAGTCATAATTTTTAAAACTAATCCTCAAAATTTACAAATAGTTTTAATTTGATCTTAATTCTAAAAAATTAAAGAAATATATAAAAAATACATAAATATTTTTAAAAATATAATAATAACTTTAAATTTTTATATTAATATTAATATTAAACAAATATAATTATATTAATATTAAATAAACTAAAATTTATGACTAAATTTTTAAAATTATAAGTTGATATAATTTTTAAAAGTCATGACTAAATTGATATAATATATAAAAGTTGAGGGTCAAATTTGTTATTATACTGATTTTTTTAACTGTCACGTCACTTCCGCTTATGATTTTAATATGACTGAACTATATAACGTGGATGCTTAAATTATAAACATTTTATTTTGGATGTCTAAAATAAAAATTTTGTATAATTGAGTGACTATTTATGTATCCTAATTTTAAAGAGAGAATTAATGTATTTGAGATTTTTTATTTCATATTGCAACTTCTATTTTACCAAAAGAACGTCATTAAATTTGCAAAAAAAAAAAGGAATTTCATTATTCAATTTTTAATTATTTATAATTTTAATATATATAAAACTACGAATATAAAAATATATTTTTAAGCGGACAAAATATTTTTATCTATTATATTATTAAATTGAGATTAAAATAATAGTTTTGGTTATTAACTTTTAAATATTAAAACCTTTTTATTAAAATTAAAATTAAAATTACATCTTGTATCCATATATTATTAATGAATATCAAAATAATGGTTAGTTGATGACTAAAAAAAGACTCAAAGTAATCAAAGTACGATTTGTTTGCTCTATGTAGCACAATATTGTTATTTTATTTTGTCTTTGTTTGAAGTTTTTTCACAGTTTTTTTTTCTCCAAAAAGTCTATATTGGGTGTTTTTGAAAGTGGATTTTCATTTTGGAAAAGGAAATGGTGGGGCTCAATATCGAGGATGGGGAAGAGGAAGCACTGCTTTTGCCGATCGATCTGGGTTTATAGAAAGCGACGTATGAGTATTGTTTGGTAGGGTGTTTTCTGATAGTGAGTGTTGTCCATTTTCCGATAATGAATAATATAATGGAAAATCTGTGGCATCCTTTAAGGGGTGTAATAGCCCATTTTTGCCTGGGCCCGTAAAATAAACCAAATAAAATAACAGTCCAAAAATAGTCCAAATACATGGCCCAACGTGGCCCAACCCGTTTTAACCTAAACTACCCAAACCCACTAAGCCTAACCATCAGCCCAAAGTTGACCCAAGCCCAACACAAAGAATCAGAAACCCTAGCCCTTTAGCATCACTTCCTCCACCACCGCAATAAGGCCTCCTCTCCTAGCCACGCCAAGCACTTCATGCACGTAGCGCATCGCCTCCACGCCCACAAGGCGCCAGACGCCTGCATGCCACAAGCAGAAATGCACAAACAACACCAACAAGAGCAACAGAAAATATAAAATAGAAAAAATAGCAGAGAAAAGGACGGATTTTTATTCTTTTTTTGTATTTATTTTTTCTCTTCTATTCGATTCGGATATAAGGCTAATTCAAACACTGTAAACAGAGGGGAGGCATAGAGAATATAAAGAAAAAAATTGAAAGGACTCGGGGTGGCTTTTTTCATTTTTCATTCAGCAAGTACCAGTTTTCTTTTTTTCTCTTATTTTTCGTGTTCAATAATCATTAGTTAAGGGAGAGGTAGCAAAAGAAGAGAGAACGTATCTGGTGACGAGGTTCGGGCCCTCTCCGTCGTTTTTGGAGAACGGGCTTGAATCGGAAACCATCCGAGTGCCCTCGGAATACAAAACGACGCAGGGGACTTTGGTTCCCCTTTTGGTTTTCAAAGTAAACAGATTTGTAGGTTTTTTACCTTTGAGTACGAAGTTTAAACGCCGTCGTTTAGAGCCAATGCAATGGCTCTGAAACAGTGCAGTTTAGAGGCCAATGACCTGCGTGGTGACCCGATCCGGGGAAGGATCCGCGCATTTTGGGCGTTTGGTCCATTTGCTCAGTAGGTCCCTCTATGTTTCGCTCATTTGCAATTTGATTTCCTTCAATTGTTCGTAATTTGGGCCGCATATTTGATTCTGTCTTCATTTGGATCCAAGCCTAAACGGTGTCGTTTTCTGTGATTGATTTTTTTTATTTCAATGCTTGCGTTTAATTGCAGATTTAGTCCTTCAATATTGAAATAGATTTCACTTTAATACGAATTTAATTTCCTTTTTAATTCAATAATATTTATAAGTATAATTAGTCTTACTTCCATACATATATATTATAAAATTAAGCATTATTTGTAATATTTATTTTTAATAGTGTTTAAATTTATTATTATAGTTTAGAATGTAATAAATTATTATTTTCGTTTGTATTTTATTTTTTAAATTCATTATACACCAATATTTTGAGTCAATTGCATTTTAGTTTTGTTTTCTTTTATTATTATTCTAATTTCATTTAAGCTTCGATTTAAAAATAGTTGATTATTACTTTCAATTTCAAAATACTTTTCATATTTAATTTTGATTTCAAAAGTTTTTTAACAAATCAATTTTCATATTCATTGTCTTTAATATTATTTTAATATTTAGCTTAATATTGTTTTAAAACATTTTTGTATAAATTTTATAAATAATATACAAATTCTTTCATATTATTATTTTAATATGCTTTAAATTTATTGAATATTATTTCAAAACTTCTATGGTATATTATATGTTCAAATTTGATATTATCATTGATTCATTTGTTCTTGATACATTTCTATTGGTCACTTTATATCTTTGAATAGTGTATTTTAAAATATAACTTAAATCTTATTTTCATAATAATATTGTATGATTCTTTTGTATATATATAATTTCTATGAAAATATTTTTAGTATTTATATATATAAAATATAGCATTAACTTTGAATTAACTTTTTCCCTATTATATAGTTTTAAACATAAACACTTTGTTACTTAAATTCTATTTATTTTATTGGTTTTATTGGGTGTTTATTTAAGTTTGTATGATGTGATTTAAATTAATGTTGGTATTTGCATGAAATTTATTTAAATGTTTTTTAATTTAAGTTTAGATTGTATTTCATCTTTTTACATTATATGTGTTGCTATTCGATCATGTTCCATTCGTAAGAATTGAATTTTATTAAAGCACTACAATCATTCAAATTCATAATTTTCAAAATACTCGGTATCCAAAATTCTCGAGAGGATTGTGCCCTAACTTACTGGCCTTCAATTCTCCTTGTTGGATTTAAATAACCGAATACCCCCTTTTTCAAATTGAATATAGAAATTTCAAAATAAAAAGCTCATTCTCGAGAATTCAATACGTTGTGTCCTAACGCATTGGATATGACATGTTATTTTCTCGAGACGAGGATTTAAAAAAAAATAAAGGCAATGTTCGATATTTAGGAATTTTGTGAAATCGAACCCTAACTTACTGGGTTTTGATTTTCTCATTTGACCCGAATAATCAAATATCATTCTCAAATGCATGAGTTTTTAAAGTTAAAAGATAAACTTAATTTTGAAAATTAAAAATGTTGCGCCCTAACTCACTGGGTGTGTCATTTTATTTCTTTGAAATAAGAGTGTTTTATTATTCAATTTATTCAAGTTAAAATGATCGTATTTTAAAATCTTTTCAAAATTCTGACATTAAGACATTAAACAATCAATTCGGTACCAATTTTGGGCGTTACGAGGGTGCTAACCCTTCCTCGTACGTAACCAACTCCCGAGCCTATTTTCTTAAAATTTCACAGACCAAAAAATCATTTTTAAGGTGAGCCGATCACACCTCAATAAATGATCGGTGGCGACTCCCATTTTCATTTTCAAAGTCGATTCCTTTTTTTTCGAATTTAAAAATGGTTTCGACAAGGGGTGTTCAGATATTGAATCTTGGGGGGATGATATACCTATTCAAATTCTTTCATAAGATAGATATAGATCGGGTGGTTAATGGAAATCCTTGGACGTTTAAAAATCATCTATTGCTCATCCATCAACTGGAGAATGACGAAGATCCGATGTAAGTACCACTAGTTTCTTCGACTTTTTGGGTACAAGTTCATGATTTACCCGTAGGCTTTTTCTTGGAAACGGTGGCTAAGCAGTTGGGAAACTTTATTGGAAGGTTTTTGGAATATGACTTGAAACAGTTAAATAGAGGGTTAATGAATCATCTCAAAATACAAGTAGAGTTAGATGTTAGAAAACCTTTGAAGAAGAGGAAGAAAATTGTACTCCCATTATCGAAATTTACTTATGTGAATTTTTAGTATGAAAGGCTCACTTTGTTTTGTTTCTTATGTAGTTGCTTAGGCCCTAATGATAAGTTTTGCCCTGTTACATTGAATCGAAGATGAATTATTATGAATTTTTGGTGGAATATATCTCTAAAAGAAAAAGTGAGGAGGGATAATACAACAAACAATGTTTGGCTTCGTGAGGAAGGGGATGATGATTCTAGGGAAACAAATCTGAGTATGCATGGTTTGGGGAGTAATTTAAGGGATGAATGGAGGAGTGATTTGGGGAGTCATATCAATTGATTTTGGTTTTTAATTTGGCACGAGCGCTAGTCGAAGTAATTATTGAAAATTTGAAAACAGAATCTCAATTTTATTTGAAAAAGGAGTCGCCACCGATCTTTTTTCTAGGTGTGATCGGACACCTAATAAATTCTCTTTTTAGAAGAAAAAATTATTTTTAAATTTTTCTAAAAAAGAGGTGATTTTAGGTCTACGTGAAAATCCAGAGAAAATTAGAGTTCGGGAGTCGGTTACGCGCGAGGAAGGTATTAGCACCCTCGCGACGCCCAAAATTGGTATCTCGTTAAACGCACGTTGTCTTAATTTTTAAAAGTTACGAGTTCAATTTAATATTTAATCGTGATCAGATTGAAACACGAGAAAATTTTTTTTGTAAAAAAACAAAATTTTAAAACACGAGAATTTTTTGAAAACATGAAATTTTTTGAAACACGAAAATTTTTAAACACGAGAATTTTTTGAAAACACGAAATTTTTTTAAACACGAGAAAGTTTTTTTTTAAAAACGAATTTTTTCAATTTTTTTAAAGACGTATCGTACTTAGCACGAACCGATGATATTCACTCAACATAGCGATGAAATCATCGAATTAGTGTCAAATCGATTCAATTTAATATTTATTCGTGATTCTATTAAAGCACGATAATTTTTTAAAATACGAAAATTTTTGAATATTTTCGATTTTTAAAAGGGTGTATCGTGTTTAACACAAACCGGTGATATTCACCTAACATAGCGATGAAATCAATGATTTACTGTTAAATCGATTCGTTGCCTTATGCATTAAAATAAAAATTTTTATTTTAAAAATGCAAGTAAAATAAATGTGATAATATTTCTAAATATGTTATTTAAAAGTACTAATTAAATTGAAATGAAACAATAATTAAATATACGAACTAATTTAAAACGAGGATAAAAAATTTCCAATGGCCCGAAATTATGGGCTTGTAGATTGGGCACTTTTCCTTTTTTTTTTTTTTTGGTTTGGGTGAAATTTGGTTCTTTGGCTTTCTTTTCTTCTTGTCTGGCTGTTCTTTGGCTTCTTTGCGTGTGGGCTTGGACAAGCCTGTTGGGCTATCCTGCTATTGGGCCAAACTGCTGGCCTGCTTTCTTTTATTTCCTTGGCTGCTGGAATTGGGCCTGCTACAGGTCTGCTGCTGGTGGCTTGCTCTTTTTTTGCCTTTTTTTTTCTTTCTTTTTTTTTGGGCACGACTGGTTTGTCACGCTCCTTGTCGAATTAACCCGACTGTTTTATTTTTTTTCCTTTTTTTCTCTTTTTTTTTTCCCTTTCTTCTTTCCTTCTTTCTTCCCTTTTTTCTTTTTTTCTTTCTTCTCCGTTCATCCCCTTTCCTCTACTTTCGTCGATGATGCCTTGCTGCCCGGCGGTGTGGCGGCCACGGCGGTGCTCCTCCGTCTCCCCTTTCTCTCATTTTCTTTTTTTTCTTCTTTGCTTTCTTTTTTTTCGCTTGCTTTTTTTTATTTTTTACTTCTTGGTTGCTTTGCTAGGTGTTAGGACGGTGGCGTTGCAGCGGTAGGCACGGTGGTGCGGGCACGACGGCGGTGGTGGGTTGCTGTTTTTGGTGTTTTTTCGCTCAAAATTATTATTTTTTTTCTTTTTTCCTCTCTTGCTTGGCTCCAAATTTTGGGGGTTTAAAACCCCTTTTAAATTGTTGATTTTTCTTCTCCTTTTTTGCAGGTTGCAGGTGGCTAGGGAGGGTAGGCCTACCATCGCCATTCTGCAAGCGCAAGTTGTTGATTCTTTGTCGGAAGGACCAAAACGTAAATCTGAGAAAAGTTTTGGGGCTAAAATGTAATTTCAAGAAAATTTAAGGGTTTAAATGTAATTTTGAGAAATTTTAAGGGTCAAAATGTAATTTAGAAAATTTTAGGGGTTGAAATGTAATTTTGAAAAAGTTTAGGGGTCAAAATGCAAATTTTTTAAAACACAAAATTATTTCAGGACAAAATTCAGTGATTACAGCTGTCCCTCATTGCTCATCGCTGTGAAACAGGGATATAGCAAAGACTTAAAAGCACTGAATTTTGTTCGACCATCCAAAATTTTCTTTTTATTTGAAAAGCAGATATCGAGAATAGCTTGGCGTGTCACCTGAGGCTCAACTCACCTCTCGCAATATGAGTTGATTCTTGAAAAAAGAAATTGAAAATAATACCTCGGCATGCGACCCGAGGCTCAACTCACCTCTAGCAATATGAGTTGATTTTTTGAAAAAACAGAAATTGAAAAATATCTCAGCGTGTGACCTGAGGCTTAACTCACCTCTCGCAATATGAGTTGATTTTTGAAAAAAAGAAATTTAAAATACCTCAACGTGCGACCCGAGGCTCAACTCACCTCTCGCAATATGAGTTGATTTTTGAAAAAGACAGAAATTGAAAAATACCTCAGTGTGTGACCCAAGGCTCAACTCACTTCTAGCAATATGAGTTGATTTTTGAAAAACAGAAACTTAAAAGAAATACCTTGGCATGTGACCCGAGGCTCAACTCACCTCTCGCAATATGAGTTGATTTTTGAAAACAGAAATTTAAAAAATATCTCGGCATGTGACCCGAGGCTCAACTCACCTCTCGTAATATGAGTTGATTTTTTGAAAACAGAAATTTAAAAAATACCTCGGCATGTGCCCGAGGCTCAATTCACCTCTCGCATTATGAGTTGATTTTTGAAATACAGAAATTTTAAAAAATACCTCGGCATGTGTCCGAGGCTCAACTCACCTCTCGCAATTTGAGTTGATTTTTGAAAAATAGAAATTTAAAAAATACATCGGCATGTGTCCGAGGCTCAACTCACCTCTCGCAATTTGAGTTGATTTTTGAAAAAAAAGAAATTAAAGATACCTCGGTATGTGATCCGATGCTCAACTCACCTCTCGCAGTATGAGTTGATTTTTTGAAAAACAGAAAATAAAGATACCTCAGTATGTGACCTGAGGCTCAACTCACCTCTCGCAATATGAGTTGATTTTTTTTGAAAAATAGAAACTGAAAATACCTCAGCGTGACTCGAGGCTCAACTCACCTCTCGCATTATTAGTTGATTTTTTTGAAAAACAAAAATTAAAGATACCTCGGTAAGTGACCCGAGGCTCAACTCACCTTTCGCAATATGAGTTGATTTAAAAAAACAGAAATTAAAATAAATACCTCGACGTGACCCGAGGCTTAACTCACCTCTCGTAATATGAGTTGATTTTTGAAAAAAAAGAAATTGAGAAATACCTTGGCGTGTGCCCAAGGCTCAACTCACCTCTTGCATTATGTGTTGATTTTTTTGAAAAACAGAAACTAAAAAAAAACCTCGGCATGTGACCCGAGGCTCAACTCACCTCTCGCAATATGAGTTGATTTTTTTGAAAAACAGAAATTGAAAATACCTCAGCATGACCCGAGGCTCAACTCACCTCTCGCATTATGAGTTGATTTTTTGAAAAACAGAAATTGAAAAATACCTCAGGATGTGACCCGAGGCTCAACTCACCTCTCGCAATATGAGTTGATTTTTTTGAAAAACAGAAATTGAAAAATACCTCAGGATGTGACCCGGGGCTCAACTCACCTCTCGCATTATGAGTTGATGTTTTTGAAAAACAGAAATTGAAAAATACCTCAGGATGTGACCCGAGGCTCAACTCACCTCTCGTACTCTCGCATTATGAGTTGATTTTTTTGAAAAACAGAAATTGAAAAATACCTCAGGATGTGACCCGAGGCTCAACTCACCTCTCGCATTATGAGTTAATTTTTTTTGAAAAACAGAAATTGAAAAATACCTCAGGATGTGACCCGAGGCTCAACTCACCTCTCGCATTATGAGTTGATTTTTTGAAAAATAGAAATTGAAAAATACCTCAGGATGTGACCCAAGCCTCAACTCACCTCTCGCAATATGAGTTGATTTTTTTGCAAAAATAGAAATTGAAAAATAAATCTTGAAAGAAACAGGGTTTCAAAAAACATCGGGTGAAACTAAAAGCCTTTTTTTTCATTGATTCTGTGCAACTTTCTTCCAAAATTCCTGGCTCTACTGGGATGCCTGTATATGTCATGTATGATGTTATCATGATATGCACGTGTTTATTCTAAATTCTTTTATGCCTACATGATCATGTCATGCACCCTGGGCCGTTTGTTACATGCCCCATTTTCGTGAGGGACTGCATTCATTGCCTCAATCTTTGACTTTTCTCTCAGGTTTTGTACTCATCTTCAAGTTTGTTGAGTGACCCACATTTCTTCGTATATCACCCTCTTGTCCCCTTGTTGAACTTTGTTCCTGCTTTGAGGCCCTTGTATTTATCAAATTCTCATCCAGGTAATGCTCAACATTCCTTTTGTTTAGAGTATGTCATCTTACTATTTATCATTTAAATGAATCAAACAAGAGATGCATAAAAAAACAAAGTAGGCATGAAAGAAATACCTCACATTCAATTTTTCAAAAGCAACAAATCAAAGAAAAACGACAAGGAAGTTCCAATAAAGAAAGCATCATAAAGAAAGGAAAGTGAATTCAATTGCCACAAATGCTCTAGATATCCAACGCATAAACTTCTCCACATTTCTTCGTCAAGGATCTTTTCGAGCATGGCTTCCTATGTAGAAGATTTCAAGCTTCTGAGAATGCTCCAAATATTGTAACCTCGCCATTCGACTCCCCGTTCAAGTCGTCTTTCTCCTTTAAGTTCGAGCCCGTTTCATTAGGACGCCCTTTCGGGTTTTCATCCTAATTTTTTTTGTTTATCAAGACGCCCTTTTCAGGTTTTCATCTTGATTTTTCATTTTTTGTTTTTTCTATTTTTTTCTGCTTTTTTTGTTTTTTTTTTGTTTTTTTCTATTTTTTTAGGCATAACATTTCTTCACAGCATCTGAGTTCACTGGATTAGGTAATTCTTTCCCATCCATTTCAGTGAGAATCAAAGCCCTTATTGAGAATGCCTTTTTTACAACGTATGGCCTTTCCCAATTTGGTGACCATTTTCCCTGAAAGTCTTTTTATACTGGGAGAATTTTTCTTAGTACAAGTTCCCTTTCGCGGAATTCTCTTGGCCGCACCTTTTTATCACGGGCCGTGATCATTCGCTTCTGGTACATCTGTCCGTGGCAAATTGCCTTCAAGCAGTTTCCTTCAATAAGGTTTAGCTGGTCATATCAAGCTCGAACCCACTCTAATTCTTCTAACTTCGTCTCCATCAAGACGCGCAGGGATGGGATTTCTACTTTAATAGGCAAAACAGCTTCCATACCAGAGAGAAAGGAGTGGCTTCCGTAGATGTCTGTACAAAGGTGCGATACACGTACAAAGCAAATGGTAGCTTCTCGTGCCAATCCTTATATGTCTTAGTCATTTTCCCGATAATCCTTTTAATATTTTTGTTGGCCACTTCAACAGCTCCGTTCATTTTCGGGCAATAGGGTGAGGAATTATGATGCTTTATCTGAAATTGCTCACACACTTCTTTCATCATCTTGTTGTTCAAATTCAAAGCATTATCTGAAATGATTCTCTCAGGCAAACCATATCGACATATGATCTTCTTTTTTAGAAACCTGTAGACTGCGGTCTTCGTCACATTAGCAAATGAAGCGGCTTCTACCCATTTTGTGAAGTAATTTATAACCACAAAAATGAATCGATGCCCATTGAAGGCCTTCAGGGAAATTGGTCCTATAACATCTATGCCCCACATAAAAAAAGGCCACGGAGAAGTCATGACATGAAGGGGCGAAGGAGCTGCATGAATTTTATCGCCTTAAACTTGACACTTGTGGCATTTTCGTGCGTAGCTAATACAATCTCTTTCCATCGTCAGCCAAAAATAACCATGTCTCACAATCTGCCTAGCCATAGTAAACCCATTGCATGCGTTCCAAAAATTCCTTCATGGACCTCTTTAAGTATTTTTCTGGCTTCAACAGCGTCCACGCATCTCAGAAGCATTTGATCCTTTCCTCTTTTGTATAGGATATCCCCGTCAAGAACAAACCCAGCCGTTATTCTCCTGATTGTTCTCTTGTCATTCTCGTTTGCTTGCTCGGGATACCTTTGATTCTTAATGTACTCCAAGATGTCATGAAACCATGGTCGTCCATATGACTCCTTCTCAATGCTAAAACAGTGTGCGGGGACCTCATATATGCTCATTTGGAGAGGCATTATTTCTGTTTCTCTGTTTGCTTTGAACATTGAAGCCAATGTGGCCAGGGCGTTAGCCAACTGGTTTTCTTCTTTTGGGAAGTAATGAAATGTCACTTCTTTGAATTCTTTGACCAATTCCGCCACGAGATAGCGATACTTGACTAATTTCGAATCTCTTACTTCCCAATCTCCACGAATTTGATAAATCACTAACGCTGAGTCCCCATACACCTCTAAGATTTCTATTTTCCGTTCAATAGCTGCACGAAGTCCCATGATGCAAGCTTCATATTCTGCTATGTTATTAGTACAGAAGAAATTCAATCTGGCAGTGAGCGGGTAATGGTTTCCTTCCGGTGACACTAAGACTGCTCCTATCCCGTGCCCCAATGCGTTCGATGCCCCATCAAAACTCATTTTCCATGACTGATCTTTTGATGATTCACCTTCGAAAATGCACATCAAGTATTCATCTGGGAAATCAAATCTCAACGGCTCATATTCCTCCATTGCTCGACTTGCCAAGAAGTCAGCTATCGCGCTTCCCTTTATCGACTTTTGGCTCTCATACACAATGTCATACTCAGACAATAGGATCTGCAATCGTGCCATTCTCCCTGAGAGTGCGGGCGATTCCATCAAATACTTTAATGGATCTAGCTTTGAAATTAACCATGTTGTATGATACAACATGTATTGTCTGAGCCTTCGAACTACCCAGACCAATACACAGCAGAATTTTTCAATTGACGGGTACTTTGCCTCATATTCTGTGAACTTTTTGCTGAGTTAATAAATCATTTTTTCTTTTTTCCCTAACTCATCATGTTGCCCCAGTATGCAACCCATTGAGTTTTCGAACACGGTCAGGTACAATATTAAGGGTTTTCCAGAGGTCGGCGGTACTAGCACCGGAGGATTAGACAAATATTGTTTTATCTTGTCAAAAGCCACTTGGCACTCCTCATTCCACTCTCCTAGATTATGTTTTCGAAGGAGTTGAAAAATCGGATCACATTGATTGCTAAGTTGAGAAATGAATCGAGCAATGTAATTCAACCTTCCTAAAAATCCTCTGACTTCTTTTTGTGTACGCGGAGGTGGCAATTCTTGTATGGCCTTTATCTTGTCCGGATCAACCTCAATACCTCTCTCGCTGACAATGAAACCTAACAATTTTCCTGAGGTAGCCCCAAATGTACACTTGGTTGGGTTAAGCTTCAACTGAAACTTTCTTAATGTTTCGAACAACTTCTTGAGGTTGCTAACATGCTCTTCTTCTTCCCGGGACTTTGCAATCATATCATCGACATAAACTTCTATTTCTTTGTGCATCATGTCGTGGAACAGCATCACTATGGCTCTCTGATATGTTGCCTCAGCATTCTTCAATCCAAATGGCATCACTTTGTAGGAGAACGTTCCCCACATTGTCACGAATGTGGTTTTCTCCATGTCTTCGGGAGCCAACTTTATCTGATTATAACCCTAGAAACCATCCATGAACGAAAATAAAGAATGTTTTGCCGTGTTATCCACCAACATATCAATGTCTGGAAAAGGAAAATTATCCTTAGGGCTTGCTTGATTCAGATCACGATAATCCATGCACATTCGTACCTTGCCGTCTTTCTTTGGTACCGGGACTATGTTAGCTACCCATTCCGGATATTTAGATACCTGTAAGAAGCCAGCATCATATTGTTTCTTGACTTTTTCTTTTATCTTTAGTAGCATTTTAGGTCTCATCCTTCTTAACTTTTGCTGAACTGGTTTGCATTCTGGTTTCAGTGGGAGCATATGGACCACCACATCTTCATTCAACCCTGGCATGTCCTGATACGACCAGGCAAATACATCTTTATACTCACGGAGCAAGGCGATCAAATTCTATTTGGTGTTCTCTGAAATGGAAGTCCCAATCTTCACCTCTTGTTTCTTTTCTTCACTCCCTAAGTTCACTGTCTCAACAGATTCTTGATAGGGTCAAATATGTTTCTCTTCTTGTTCAACCATTTTTAGTAAGTCAGAGGACGAGACACAATCTTCAACACTTTCTTCGGCTTCGAATTCTCCTAAACAAACAGCTTTCTCAAAATCGATTCCAGGACTTGTAACGGGATTGTTCATGCCATGGATATCTGAGCACCTGAAAGGTGAATGGGAAATAAAACTATAGAGGAACATAAAAGTATTGGAATCAACATACACAATGTTATAAAATGATATGAGATACATGGGGATAAAGGATATGAAGCGAGGGGGTAATTATGAAACTGATGGAAATGAAAAGATCATGACAAAATGCATCTTCATTAATGTTTCATTGAAATGATAAAGAGCAAAAATAAGCTCTTACAAAAGGAATCTCACTATTTAGGGGCACACAAAATAAATGGAGAAATAACATTGGGCATTACTCAGGAGAGGACTTAGAAACTACAAAAAGGTCCACAGTAGTCCAATTGTTCAAAACATATCCTGGAGGGCAGGGGTGTATCGTTGAAACATCCTCAATAGTATCACTCTCGTTGAGTTCAGCATCCATAGCTCTAGCTCTTAGACGTATCCTATAAGAATGACGTGATTTCAAGACTTGTAGTGTTGCAACTGTGGATTATACGGTTTTGGCCTTAGTGAATGATTGGGGTGATATGCACATGCAATGAATGAAAGAATGAATGACCAATGAATGTCAGCCACACATGAATATGCAAAAAAAAATGGTGTTGATTTCAAGATAGCCCCATACTTAGACGTTTCATTAATCAAAAGAGTCCATTACAAAATATTTTGCCAATGAAAATGCCCCTAGTGTTTAAGTCCCATTGTTTCCCGATCCTAGTCAAGTCTTCGAGGTTATTCTGTCAAGCATTCGAAGTCACATGTTTAGGAAGATCGGAGATATATCCTTCTCCTTTTACTTTCTGGGTTCTCAAAGACCAATCTCGAACTACAGCATTTTTCTCGGTTACTTGCGTAATTGACTCATCCATCAGAAACTCGTTTTGGGCAACCAATCTCTAATCAACACATTCCTAATAAAATGCCTATGATGCATGATGAGAAATGAAATGAAGACAAATAAACTAAAGTAGCAATCACGACAAATATAAACAGAGGAAAAACTATGGAAAATCTAACAAATTAAGCTATCTAAACATGCATTTTGGGGAAACCGACCTACGTTTTTTTTTTGTTTTTACCCCATTATGCTTTACAAAATAAACTTACCCCACATGATATTCTACCCGATCCAATTTATTAAACAGACCTAATTCTCTTGCAAAAACAAATATAAATGGAAAAAAAATAAAAGGTAAGAGGCGTTTCTCCCATGTACTTATTTTGGTAACTATCTAACGGACAGAGGTTCGACATGGCTCTAATCGGGTGGCTCATACGGTTCACTATATGCGGTTTCGGTTCTAGAAAGGTACTCGAATTGTCTATACTGTCACCTACTAAGGTTAGTACGGAGCCTCGGTCATCACCTATCATGGGCTCGCGAGCTCAATTCGAGGGATTACATTTACTTATGCCTATGCGGAGGGACAAGTTAACTCACGAAAGCATAAGTCATATGAAACCCGGAAGTATTTCACTAGCCTGTGCGGAGGGACGAGTTAACTCACGAAGGCATAGCGTTTATTTCCACTTAAACGGATGGAGCCCGGGTAAAGAGCTCATGTTACGCAAGAATGCAAGTGCACGGTGTGTGAGGAGAAACTCACAAACCTTTTTATTTTTTATTTTTACTAAAAAAACAAACTAAAAAACTGTAAAACTTAAAGCTGAGAAAAAAACGAAAAAATAAAACGAGTTAGAAAAATATTAATTTGTAAACAAGATGAAGATGCATGACTTTTTTAAAAATAAAATTTAAAGATCACGATTAAAAATTAATTTGAACAAGAAATTTTAAAAATTTTGACAATACGCGTTTAACATCAGACTTGACTCTAAAAAAAAAAAGTCCCCAGTGGAGTCCCCAGCTGTAGCGACCTAAAAAAAATTTGGCACAGGCGCTAGTCGAAGTAATTATTGAAAATTTGAAAACAGAATCTCGATTTTATTTGAAAAAGGAGTCGCCACCGATCTTTTTTCTAGGTGTGATCGGTCACCTAATAAATTCTCTTTTTAGAAGAAAAAATTATTTTTAAATTTTTCTAAAAAAGAGGTGATTTTAGGTCTACGTGAAAATTCAGAGAAAATTAGAGTTCGGGAGTCGGTTACGCGCGAGGAAGGTATTAGCACCCTCGCGACGCCCAAAATTGGTATCTCGTTAAACGCACGTTGTCTTAATTTTTAAAAATTACGAGTTCAATTTAATATTTAATCGTGATCAGATTGAAACACGGGATTTTTTTTTAAAAAATGAAATTTTGAAACACGAGAATTTTTTGAAAACATAAAATTTTTTGAAACACGAAAATTTTTAAACACGAGAATTTTTTGAAAACACAAAATTTTTTTAAACACAAGAAAGTTTTTTTTGAAAACGCGAAAATTTTTTAAACGCGAGAAAGTTTTTTTTAAAAATGAAATTTTTCAATTTTTTTAAAGACTATTGTACTTAACACAAACCGATGATATTCACTCAACATAGCGATGAAATCATCGAATTAGTGTCAAATCGATTCAATTTAATATTTATTCGTGATTCTATTAAAGCACGATAATTTTTTAAAACACGAAAATTTTTGAATATTTTCGATTTTTAAAAGGGTGTATCGTGTTTAACACAAACCGGTGATATTCACCCAACATAGCAATGAAATCAACGATTTAATGTTAAATCGATTCGTTGCCTTATGCATTAAAATAAAATTTTTATTTTAAAAATGCAAGTAAAATAAATGTGATAATATTTCTAAATATGTTATTTAAAAGTACTAATTAAATTGAAATGAAACAATAATTAAATATACGGACTAATTTAAAATGAGGACAAAAAATTACCAACGGCCCGAAATTATGGGCTTGTAGAGTGGGCCATTTTCCTTTTTTTTTCTTTTTTTGGCTGGACTGGGCAAGTTGCTGGCTTGCTGCTTCCTGCCTGGCCTGTTTGTTGGGCCTGCTGCGTGTGGGCTTGGGCAGGCTTGCTGGGCTGTCCTGCTATTGGGCCAAACTGCTGGCCTGCTTTCTTTTATTTCCTGGGCTGCTGGAATTGGGCCTGCTGCAGGTCTGCTGCTAATGGCCTACTCTTTTTTTGCCTTTTTTTCTGGTTTATTTTTTGGTCATTGCTTTTTTTTTCTTGGGCTGTCTTTCTTCTTTGGGCTTCTTCTTGATTGGGTCAGATCACGTGGTCTGGTGGATTAACCCGATGCTTTTAATTTTTTTCCTTCTTTCTCTTTTTTCTTTCCCTTTCTTCTTTCTTTCTTCTTTCCTTTTTTTTTCTTCTTTCTTTCTTCCCTTTTTCTTTTTTTTCTTTCTTCTCCATTCACCCCCTTTCCTCTGCATTCGTCGACGATGCCTTGCTGCCCGACAGTGTGGCGGCCAAGGCGGTGCTCCTTCATCTCCCCTTTCTCTCATTTTCTTTTTTTCCTCTTTGTTTTCTTTTTTTTTGTTTTTGTTTTTTACTTTTTGGTTACTTTGCTAGGTGTTGGGACGGTGGCGTTGTGGCGGTAGGCATGATGGTGCGGGCACGACGGCGGCAGTGGGCTGCTATTTTTGGTGTTTTTTTGCTCAAAATTGTTGTTTTTTTTCTTTTTTTCTCTTGCTTGGCTCCAAATTTTGGGGGTTTAAAACCCCTTTTAAATTGTTGATTTTTCTTCTCCTTTTTTGCAGGTTGTAGGTGGCTAGGGAGGGGTAGGCCGGCCGCCGCCGTTGCAGGCGCAAGTTGTGCTAGTTACTGTCAGAAGGACTAAAACGTAAACGTAGTAAAAGTTTTAGGGCTAAAACTTAATTTCAAGAAAGTTTAGGGGTTAAAATGTAATTTTAAGAATGTTTAGGGGTTAAAATGTAATTTAGAAAAGTTTAGGGGTTGAAATGTAATTTTAAGAAAGTTTAGGGGTTAAAATGTAATTTTAGAAAAGTTTAGGGGTCAAAATGAAAATTTTTTTAAAACACGAAATTATTCCAGGACAAAATTCAGTGATTACACATATCAATCTGATTTTGGTTTTTAATTTGGAAGGATATTAAATTAATGTTGATTTGAATTGAAATGGTCTAGTGAAATGAGTCGAATTAATATGGAGCACGATTTTGAAGATGATACAGTAGAAAATGTCGAAGGGAAGATAAGGCCTAGAATTGACGTGTCGGTTCCTAATGTTTCTGATTCTCTGATTCATTAGGAATCCTAGTTGAGCAACATAATGTTCACCTTCATCAGATATCGACGATTGCTAATGGGCAAGTCGATAGGGAGCCATGAAAATCTTATCTTGGAATACTCGCGAATTAGGGAGTACGCGGGCAATTCGGAGGCTTCGGTTCATGCTGAAGTCTATTAATCCTCAAATTGTCTTCTTGATAGAGATTAAATTAAATGGTGTGCATATGGAGAAGGTGCGCAGGAGTTGTGGCTTTAAGAATGGGATTCATATTCAGGCGGAAGGCTTTAAAGGGGGGTTCAGTCTAGCCTGGAATGGTAATGATATAGTAAATGTTCATAGCTTCTCAAAAAACCATATTGATGCAGACATTCAAGAGGTGGATGATAGTTTGAACTAGAGATTTACAGGTTTCTATGGAGCCTCGGATGTTAAAAATAAGGAGGAAAGTTTGGATTTGCTTCGACGATTAAGGAGAAATTGCGATCTTCCATGGATAGTTTGTGGAGAATTTAATGAGAACTTGTACTTCCATGAAAAGATTTGAGGAATTCTAAAGGACGAGAGGCAAATGGAGAATTTCCGAAAGGTGTTAGAAGAATGCTAGTTGGTGGATGGGGGTTTTTCGGGACTTTGGTTCACTTGGGAAAGAGGGAATTTACTAGAAACTAACATAAGAGAACGACTGGATAGGGGAGTGGTTAATTCAGAATGGTTGAACTCGTTCCCTAATTTCTCAATTGAACACATATCTCACTCTTTTTCAGATCACTGCCCACTTTTAGTCTAAACGGACCAGGTTATAAAATAGGGGACACGAAGAAAATTCAGATTTGAAGCCTGGTGGGTTTTAGAGGATTCTTGTGAAGAAGTAATTCACTAAGTATGGGAGGCCATGACGGGTAACGTCTTGTTAAAAATGGACTCTATCAGAAATACCTTACAAGAATGGGAAAAAAAATTAAAAAGAAACGGAGTGATGTAACAAAAAAGTTGAATAATAGATTGGAACTACTTACAGAAGCGGAAAGGGATGATGAGACACTTGCAGAAATTGTTGATGTCAAGTTACAATTAAATTGGGAGATGGTGAAACAAAAAGTGTATTGGGAATAGAGGGCTCGAGCAAATTGGTTGAGAATAGGAGATAGAAATATTGCGTTTTCCCACAAGTTTGCTTCCCAAATGAGACATATGAATCAAATCAGGGGATTGGAGAATGACTCGGGAGCGATAACTAATAAAGAGGACGAAATGGAAGAAATTGCTCGAAATTATTTTAATGATTTATTCACCACTAAAGGCATTGGAAATATGTAGCATATATTGTTCGGAGTGGAGCGATGAATAACAGAGGATATGAATCAAATGTTATTAGCAAAGTATATGCCTGAGGAGGTGTTTATTACTCTGAAAAGAATGAGACCAACTAAAGCAACTGGAAGTGATGGTTTTCCAACAACTTTTTCCAGCAATTTTGGCATATTATCGGAAGGGATGTGAGCACTTTTTGTCTGAATAGGCTGAATGAAGGTATGTTTTTGGAATTATGCAATGTTACAAATATTGTTGTTATTCTGAAAATTGCTCAGCCTACGAATTTGTCAAACTTTAGGCCTATAAGTATTTGTACGGTTCTTTACAAAATTATTTCTAAAACTGTGGCGAGTCGATTTCAAAAAGTTTTATAATGTTGTATTGATGAGGCTCAAAGTTCCTTTGTTCCGAGAAGGCTGATTACTGATAATGTTCTCATTGCTTATGAAGTTTTACATGCGTTCAAGCAAAAAATAATAGGAAGAAAAAGCTTTTTGATGTTAAAATTGGATATGAGCAAAACATGTGATTGAGTTGAATGGTCCTTTTTATGTCAAATGTTATTTAAGATGGGTTTTGCTAGCTCGTGGGTGGATTTCATTATGCATTGCATAAGTTCAATAACGTACTCAATTGTGGTTAATGGCAAAAAGGGAGAGAAATTTCATCCTACTAGAGGATTAAGGCAGAGGACCCATTAAGTCCCTATCTATTTATGGTGCGTAGTAAGGGCACTACAGCAAAACAGGTTTTTAGCGGCATTTTTAGCGGCGTTTGGACAAAAAACGCCGCTATAGGTCGACAACTAGCGGTGCCTTTTGAAAAACGCTGCAAAAAAATTAACCACAATGCCGTCGTTTTATGTTTAGATTTAGTGGCATTAGCGGCGTTTTTTGAAAAACACTGTAATAGATCAAGCATTAGCGGCACTTTTTGAAAAACACCACTAATGGTCGACCTTTAGCGGCGCCTTTTGAAAAACGCTGCAAAAAAATTAAGCACCCTTAGCTTTAGTGGCATTAGTGGCGCTTTTTGAAAATCGCCGCTATAGATCGAGCATTAGCGGCGCTTTTTGAAAAACACCGTAAAAAATAAGCACAACGCCGTCGTTTTATGTTGAGCTTTAGTGGCATTAGCGGTGCTTCTTTAAAAACACCGCTATAGGTCGAGCATTAGCGGCATTAGTGACGCTTTTTGTAAAATGCCGCTATAGGTCGACCATTAGCGGCGCTTTTTGAAAAACGTCGCAAAAGAAATTTTATTTGTCTATTTATTATTTAACTGGTTTATTTATATTAATTAAAATACAATTTATTTTTAATTGAATATTTAAATTCTTAATGACACGTAGAAAAAATTTGAAAGTAAAACATAGAAAAATATTTGTTAAAAATGAAAAAATTAAAATACTATTATTTAAAATAATTTTAAATTTTTTGGGTGCATGACTGATTGTTTTTAATTTATATATTAAATAATTTCTTATGTAATTGTAAAAGAGATAGTATTAATTTTAAAATATTGAATTAATTATCATTATAGTTTAGGGTTTATGGTTTAGGGTATATGATTTAGAGTTTAAGGTTTAGGAGTTACTATTTTCAGGTTTATGGATTATAGGTTTAGGGATTATGGTTTAGGGTTTAGGGTTTAAGATTTAAGAGTTACTATTTTAAGGTTTATGGATTATGGGTTTAGGGATTATGGTTTATGGTTTATGATCTAAGGTTGGGGTTTAAAGTTTAGGGGTTTATGGTTTATGTTTTATGATTTAGGGTTTAAGGGATAGGGGTTTAGGGTTTAGATTAATTAGTGTTTTTTAATCAAGCCTTTTTCACCCTTATTTGCAGGGTTCTTAGAATGTCATATGTTCGTGCTCGTGTTAGAAACAAGTTTCAGACACTGATACTTCAAGTAAAATCAAGAGTCAAAGGAATAGAATTATCCTTTCTATTAACCAACCATGAACTTCTTTCGGATTGATTTGATCCTTCTAATTTGTTCGATTCTATCGTAACATCATAAGCTCTGTCTTCTTTAATACAAAAAACTATGTATTATTCATCAGGAAGACATATCCAGCTCAAGTTTTCATATTATTTAAAATTATTTTCATTCACAATTATAAATTTTACAAATTAAATATATAGTGTGGAACAAAACAAATTTAATTTAAAGGAATTTAAGAAATAATTAAACCTTTCAAATATAGAAACAAAGAAGAAAATTGGATTGAATCTTTAAATATTTAGTAGTATCAAAGGCATTAACGGCGTTTTTTTCATAAATGCCGCAAAAAATTAAGCAAAAATCATTTTGTTTTAATAAAAATGGCGCCGTTTTATTGGATTTCTTAGTGGTGTTTTTGGTGAAACGCTACAATATGTCGGGCTATAGCGGCGCTATCCTAAAAATGCCGCAAAAAGTTATTCTGTTTTTATTAAAACGGCGTCTTTTTATTTGATTTTTTAGTGGCGTTTTTGGTAAAACGCCGCAACATGTCGGGCTTTAGCGGCGCTAGGTGAAAAACACCACAAAAGGTTAATTTGTTTTAATCAAAACGAAGCCGTTTTATTTTATTTTTTAGTGGCATTTTCGTCAAAATGCCGCAATAGGTAGGGCTTTAGCGGCGCTACCAAAAAACACCGCAAAATGTTATTTTGTTTTAATCAAAATGGCGCCATTTTTGTAGGTTTTTTAGTGGTGTTTTCAGTTAAACGATGCAATATGTAGGGATTTAGCGGCGCTATGGATAAACGCCGTAAAGGTTGATTTCTTTTAGGCAAAACGTCGTCGTTTTGCTTTCCTCCATTTTACCCAACCAATAAACCCGATGAACCTTATTCATTTCCCCCTTCTTCTGAATTTCATTTCCCCCTTTTTCCCAGTCTGAGATCCTTAAATTTCACCCAAAATTTGCAGCCCAACCTTTTTTCCTCTGTTTTTTTTCCTCAACCTGTTCTCCTTATTCCTTTTTCCCCCCGAAATCCTTAAGTTCCACCCGAAATCAGTAGCCTAACTATTTTTCCCTAAATCGGTAGCCTTGAAATCAATATTGAAGGTTTGTTCTCGTGTCTTGATTTGTTTTTTTTCGTATGGATTTTATATTATTTTTGGTTATGTTTTAAGATGTGCGTATCTATATTTTAGCTTATTATTGCTCAAAAATGGTGAACTTGGATTCGACTGATAGAAAAATGGATATGGGTGTTCATGGTTGTTCATGGCTGTTCATCTTTGTTTCCATAATTACAAATGAACATTTTTTAAAATAATTTTTGGAGACTGTTCGTTGGAATTTATAAAATCTAGGGCTTTCAGTTTCTACCAAGTCGAATTGGAAAGGCTTAATTTTGACTGTTAGGCAGCTTGTCGAAATCTCGTTTAACTATAGATCCATTGAGTCATGGAAAGTTAAATTTTAGTCTTCATTGTCCTTCCGTGTAGTTGGAATTTCAGCAGTGTTTCTGTTTTCAAATTAATTCATGGAGCTGTTACTCGTGAGTTTGACCATTTAGTGTTATTTGGGTAGTATTGGTAGTTTTAAAACTTGAGAAATTTGCATTTTAGGTTTTAGGCTATTTAAAAGAAAAAAATACTGATGGAATTATGTGGCGGCCTTGTTGCATGGTGATTATGTGTTTGATGCTGTTAAGATTGAGAGATTGTGTTTGCCCCCGGTATCCTCTAGATGAAATAATGTTATTAAGTTAGACTCTGAGTAAGTGAGGTGCAAAGGTCAATAATCTGTAATATGATGGTATTGTAATTGTTCTTCGTAACAAGTCGGTGAAATTGCAATCTGTCTCAAAGATATTGAAGTGTTAGTTCTCATATATAACTTCATGTTATGGATCTATTTGTGAATATATCTTCATGTTTTCGATCTAAAAAATATTTCCTGAATTTGCTGGAGCTATTTGAATCTTGCCCAATCTTCATTTCTTAATTCTAATGCTGTAACTGTTTCCATTGAATTTTGATTTTTTTTCTTCCTAATGCTTGTAGGAAAATATCAATTGCTTGCTCGGCAAGAGACAAGTAATTTCTTCTTCTGCATTATTTCTTTTTGTTCAAAATATTTGGTTAAAAGTTTCCTAACTTTGTCATGTAATTTACTCTACTATCCTTTTATCCTAGCTACCATCTTCCTATTGCTTTCCTGCTTGTTATCGGTTTTACACTGTTTTCTTTTGGGAAAGGGAAGGCAGGGCTTGGGTCTTTGGTTGTGTTATTATAAATGATGTAGACTGCAGGGATCTTGTCTGGTTCGATTCGAGCTTCAAACCCCAGTTTTAAGTGTTACTAATGTATGTTTGAGATAACTTTCGAAATATCTTGTTTCCGGGTTCGGGTCTGGTGAGATTGATAATTCAATATTATTGGTAAATTTGTTTTTATCTTGCTTTTGTGAGAATAAAAATACAATGGTTTCCCTTTTGCTTGTGTTTTTATCTTGGTAAATTTGTGGCACAAAGCAACATTTAGTCTTTCAAGTTGATAATTTTTTTCAATTCATTAAATATTATTATTTTTGTCTAGATTAGCTCTTGAACTAAAATGTCAAAAATGTAAAATATTTATTTTATATATCATCATTAAGAGATGTTCATGTGGCACTCTGAGATTGTTCAATATATAATTTTAAAATATATAAAAAGAGCTCTAATAAAAATAAAAAATAAAAACTATAAAAGTTTATTTATCATATCATTAAATTATTATTAATAAAATTTATTAATCAATGTTTTAATTGTTATTTTAAGAAAAAAATTCAAAGTAACGTGCAATTTTCTTCTTCCAGTTTTAATTAATAATTTTAAACGGATAAAGTCTCATTAAGTAAATTATTTAATTTACTTTTTAATTTACATAGCTTACATAAATATATATCACATCAAAACTTACATAACTTACATAATTTACATAACTTAATAACTTTTATATATCATATCATAACTTACTTAACTCACATAATTTACATAACTTAATAATTTTTATATATCATATCATAACTTACATAACTCACATAACTTACGTAAATTAATAACTTATATATATCATATCATAACTTACCTAACTCACATAACTTACATAACTTAATAACTTTTATATATCATATCATAACTTACATAACTTACATAACTTAATTATACTTGTAAATAAACAACTTACCCGTGTAATTTATTGTCAACTTTAGACGTCAAGAACTACGAAATTGACCAGTCTTGGATGAATTTGTCAAGGGTAAGTAACGACTATTGAAATGGAGTACAAACTTTTCTAAATTTTGCATTTCAAAATGCAAGCCAAGAGAATATGATTCTTTACCCGTGTAAGAAGTGTGGCAACATCAATTGGCATTTTCGTGAAGTTGTCTACGAATATCTAATTGTTGATGGGTTTATTCGGGGGTATAAAAAATGGATTTTCCATGGACAGTTCACACTTAGTAGAACCTCTTCAACGATTAATCTGGCTTATTCTCATAGTGCTTACCATCAGTCTGTTAGAGAAGATGATATGGAAGGTATGTTGCGGGATGCGTTTAATATGCGCAGTCATGGTTTACAATCTTTCCACCCGACTTTGTTGCATCCGATGATTGTAATCATGGTGGAAATGCTTTTACCGAAACAGGAAGAAATGTACCTGATGAAGAGCCGAATGGAGAAGCGGCAAAGTTCTACACGTTACTTAATGAAATGAATGGAGAACTTTATGAGGGATAAAAATTTTTAAAAATGTCCTTCTGTATTCATCTTTTTCAATTAAAATGTTTGGGAGGGTGGACCGCAAACTCTTTGACAATGCTGTTAGATTTTTTAAGAGATATGTTTCCGTTTGTAAAAATCCCTCATTCATGCAAAGATATGAAGAAACTGATAAAAGATTTAAGCATTGGGTGCAACAAAATTCATAGTTGCCCAAATGACTACATGTTGTATTGGGGTGATCGAAAAAACCAACAGTCTTGTCATGTATGCGATAAATCTTGTTGGATGAATAAAAATACAGAAGATGTGAATGAGGATAAAAATGGTGCACAGTCAAGGAAGAAGCCAATTAAGATTTTGCGATATTTTCCGCTAATACCAAGGCTTAAAAGGCTTTTCATGTCGTCAAAGACAGCCGAGTCTATGATGTGGCACCATGATGAACGAACCGATGATGGATTATTAAGGCATCCTGCAAATTCTTTAGCGTGGAAATCATTTGACAGTAAATTTCCAAGCTTTGCAAGCGATACTTGGAGTGTGAGGCTTGGGCTAGCATCTAATGGATTTAATCCTTATAAAATCATGAACACATCGTACAATACTTGGGCTGTAGTGCTTGTTCCTTACAATTTGCCTCCATGGATTTGCATGAAGCAATCTTCCTTTATATTATCTATGATTATCCCTGGAGAGAAAGGTCTCAGAAATGATATTGACATCAATTTGCAACCACTTATTGAAGAGTTAAAACAATTATGGGCGGGTGTTGAGACATATGATGTATTGAGAAAGGAGAACTTTAATTTACGTGCAGCTTTGTTGTGAACTATTAATGACTTCTCGGCTTATGTCAATTTATCTGGTTGGAGTACCAAGGGATGTTATACTTGTCCTTATTGTGTTGCGCAAACATGTTCGAAATGGTTATATAATGGGAAGAAATTCTCTTATATGGGGCATCGTCGGTGGTTACCGAGAAATCATAAATTTAGATTTCAGAGTATTCTATTTGACGGTACTGAAGAGTTCAGAGAAGCTCCTTTGTAGACCATTGGATCTGAAATCTTGTTCATGTTGAAAGATTCAGTTATGGGAAGATGAATCAACCACCCAACACACAAACAAAGAGAAGATCGAGGGATGAATCTGATGAAGAGGATGACCCTAATGAGGCGGACTTGTGGAAAAAAAGAAGTATTTTTTGAGTTTCTTATTGGGAGCAACACATTTTGCGACACAATCTTGATGCATATTGAGAAACTATTTGCGAGAACATCATTGGAACAATTTTGAATGTCGATGGAAAATCAAAAGACAATATTCAGAGTCGACTTGATTTAGTTCACATGAAAATTCAGCGTGATCTTCATCCCCAAGTACTTTTGAATGGGAAATATCGGTTGCTGCTTTCTATTTTTTCAATTTCGAAGAAAGAGAAAGAAGTGTTCTGCATGGTCTTGAAGGATATAAAGGTTTCAGATGCGTATGCATCAAATATATCTCGATGTGTACTATGTCACATGATTACCCAATGTAATGAAAGCCATTTGTGGCAAAGTTTTGAATGTTGAAGAACTTGAGAAAGTACAAGATCGAGCCGCTTTGACTTTGTGCAATTTAGAGAAGATCTTCCCACCTTCCTTCTTCACTATTATGGTGCACTTGCTAATCCATCTCCCTCATGAAGCAATACTTGGTAGACCCGTTTTCTATCGATGGATGTATCCTATAGAAAGGTGCTAATTTATTTGTAAATTATTCATTCATTCACCTCTATGCCTTTAGTTACAACTTTTGATAATATTGTATATCGTGTTTAGGTTCCTATCCAAATTGAAGTCTTATTGCCGTAATAAGCGTATCTAGAAGGATCAATTGCTGAAGGTTACTTGGCAGAGAACTGTATGACTTTTTGTTCTAGATATTTAGAAGATGTTGAAACAAAACTTAACAGACCAAGTAGAAATGTTGGGCTCACTGATCATAACTTGGCCGAAACTTATTTATTTCAAAGTTAGGAAAACCAATCAGCAAAGTTGAAATTGTAGAATTAGATGATAGATCGTGGGTAGAAGCACATCGATATGTTCTTTTTCACCACGATTCAATGGAACCATTACACAAGTAAGTTCTATAATTTGAGAAATATTCATCTTTTTAATTTGTTTATCTTCTAACAAAGTAAACCTCTTTTTAACATAGTGAGTACAAACAAATCTTGAGATCTCGTTCACGCTCCCGAAGATTACAACATCGAGAGATGAATAAGTTATTCACAGAATCTTTTCATGAATGGTTAAGCCAAATGGTATGCAATTGAAGCTTTCATTTATAAATAATAATGTTTTCTCATAACATTTATAATTACTCAATTTACTTTCGATTCAATAGGTTTGGAGTCGGCAGGACATCAATGACGAAGTTAAATGGCTTTTCGAAGGTCCGAATAGAGTAGTAAAAAGATATAGTGCCTTCCTCATCAATAGATTCAGATTTCATACGAAATATCGCGAGAGATTGAAGAGAACTCAAAATTGTGGAATAGTTGTTAATTCTTCAATTACAAGGTATGCTAGTGCTAGGGACAGTAATCCTGTTGAGGGAAATGTGGAGTATTACGGACTTCTTACTGACATTATTAAGTTTGATTACTATGACAAATGGAAAGTTGTCTTATTTCGATGTGATTGGGTCGATATTAATAATTCTCGTAGAATTAAATAAGATCAATTTGGTTTTACAATGGTGAACTTCTCTCGATTGATTCACACTGGACAACAATTGATAGTTGAGCCGTATGTATTTTCTTCTTAAGTGAAACAAGTTTTTTACTCGAAAGATCCTACTGATAAGGGTTGGTACGCTGTACTCCGTAACATCCCTAGAGTCTTATTTGACATGGGCAATGGAAGTAGAGATGGCATCGGCGAAAGATCAGAAACTTTGCCTTTTCTAGAACAAAACTTAAATAAAAAATCCCTAGTACTAGTACACAATTTCAATAGGTTTGCCAGGATGTTGATGAAGATATTTACGAATTATGATGTAGTAAGATTTTACGATTTTTTAATTATATGTAATATCATAATTTAAATCTTGGTCTTATTAAATATTTTAACTATTTTATATGTACTATTATTGTTGTAATTAGTTACTAAAATTTAAACTATTTTATGTGTATTGCAGATAAAATGCTTAGAAAAAGATTGCGAGATCTAAGTATTGTTCAAAATACTCCCAATTCGGAAGAAACAAATAGTGAACAACAGACCGCAATTGGATTTTTGAATGTTCCGAATACACCTGACGAACCTGTAGAAATTCAAAGTAATGTTAAATTTAATTTACATGTTTGTTGACTTTTATTATTGATTTCTTTTTCAAATTCTTATATTATAATATACCATTTTTCAGCTGAAAGTGATGGGACGCGTAGAGGTCGAGGACGTACACTACTTAAATATTTATACTAGTTAAATCCTTTCGAGCGTGTCAAAATATCTAGAAACAATCTTGGTCAGCCTGTTGGATCAGAAGCTCGACTTTTAGCAGGATATTTGGGCATTATAGCACGAAATGCCAATATGTTTCCTATCAACTACGAGTCATGACATCAAATGCCTGATAGTAACAAAAATCAAGCTCTCGAAAATATTAAGGTAACAAAATGTGAATGTAATTTATAATACTTTGGTTTAAGTTTCATTTATATTTACTTTCTAAACTTGTGTTTTTTTGTAAGAGAGGTTTGCTTCAGAGGTCTCGGATAATTATGTCAAGAAGGCATTGGAAAAAAGATGGAGAGACCATAAAAATACTTTAAAGAAAGAATATTTGAAGAAAAAAATAACCCTCGAAGAGAAATTGCGAAATATCTCGCCGAGAATGTTGAGGTACCAACAAAAAGATACAGTTAGATTTTTGAATTTAAAGAAAGAAGAGGTATTATGTACTTCCAAAATCTTATAATTATTTCGGTTTATAGTATTTACTATATACGTAATAATAATTTCATAATGTAGGATCGTGAACGAGTTGGAACAAGCAACAGGCAAAAACAGAAGTTCACTCACACAGTTGTGTCGAAAAGTTTTGCTTGTGTAGCTGAGGCCGAGGTATTTTAAATTTATTAATAGTGTCAAATATTTATTACTCTATTAAATACTATTTTTACTACTATATTATAGGAACTATTGTCTGGTCAAAAAGTTGGATGGCTTCAGATTTTTGACATAACACACAGGAAGAAAGATGAATCTCGTATGACTTCTGAAGCTGCAGAAATTATGGTATGTTTACTTAATAAAATTTGAATTATTTTAAATAGTTATAGTGTTTAATTATAATGATTTAATTATTTATTTGTAATGCAAATAATGTTAAGTTATGTTGCATTTATTTTTATAATATATATTACGTTTCTAACTCTTTGATTGATTTATTAGGAGAAACTAAAGGATAAAAAGGAAGAGTATGAAGCGGTTACTTTGAGTGATAGTTCTGTTCATCTTGACGACATTGATAACCGGATTATTACTGAAGTTTTAGGTCCTAAAAGGTATGGTCGGGTTCGATTTCAAGGATCTTTTGTTAACCCAACCCAATATTTTGGATCCAGCTTACAACAATACATGCCTTCAGGGAGTCAGGCTCAAGCTGAAGTTCAGAGGTTAAGAGACCAGATGGTACAGATGCAAGCAAACACAGATGAGCGAATTGCTCAACTTAAAGTAGAAGCTGAAAGAAAATATGAAGAACTCCAGCTACAACTTAAAGCGGAGGCAACAACGAGAGAAGCAGAGCAGAGCAAAAAGTACGACGCACTCCAGCTACAACTTTAGAATATGATGAAGATGTTTCAGCAGTCGCAAAATCCGCCATCTTAGACTATTGTATGAATATTTTTAACATTTTAACTTTTAACATTATTGTAAGAATAATTTGAATTCTACTTCATTTATCAATTTATATCATATATCTTTCGTTGAATTTGAAGTCATTTAGATTTGCTATTTTTGGTTGGATTCAATGCTACAGGAAGGGTTGCATATGGATGAAAATTGGATGCTACAAATTTTCCAAAGTTAGTGGCATTTTTTTGTAAAACACCGCTAAAAAACGGTACTTTTAGTGGCATTTGTGGAAAACGTGTTGCTAAAGGTCATGTTCTTTAGCGGCGTTTGTGAAAAAAACGCCGCTAAAGGTCATGTTCTTTAGTAGCGTTTGTGATACCTTTAGCGGCGATTATGTTAAAACCCCGCTAAAGGTCATGTTCTTTATCAGCGTTTGTGACAAAAGCGCCGCTAAAGAACATGACCTTTAGTAGCGCTTCTCTTTAAAGGCCACTAAAGGTCATGATCTTTAGCAGCGTTTGTGATAAAAGCGCCGCTAAAAGTCATGTTTTTTAGCGGCATTTATGTGAAAAAATGCCGCCAAAATTAGCGACATTGTCTATAGCGGCATTTTTTGCGGCGTTTTCTAAAAGCCTATTTTGCTGTAGTGGAGTCTATCGATTTTAATGTGATTGGCTGAACGAGAAGGGTTGGTGTAGGGGGCTCGAGTAAGCAGAAAAGGCCTGTAGATCTCTCATTTACTATTTGCTGATGATAGTATATTATATGGGGAGGCTTTAAGAAGGGGGCACAAACGTTAAAGACGATCCTTATAGAGTACGAAGATGTTTCTAGTCAGTGTGTTAATTATAAAAAGTCTACGGCTTTTTATAGTACGAATACAACTAAGTAGATGATAAATTGCATTATACAAATCTTGAATGTCTGAAATTCTATTGTCACATCCGAAAAATCGAGTTAGTAAAAATTTAGTTAATAAATCGAGAGTGGTCATGACCGAATTTTTATTTAGATAATTTTTTGCTCATAAATAAATATCAATTATAGTGATTGAGTAGTGGTAGAGCTGTCCTTGATGATCTGGGTTCAAATCCCTTCCTTCTCATTAATTTCTTTTTGGTGCAAATTTGTTTTTAACCCTTAGCAAAGGTCATCTCATGTTTTTAAATATTTTCTGTTAAAATGATGAAAAGAAGTAATGTGGTCAAGTCGTTAACTGCTTAGATAATTTCCTAAAGGTCCTATGTTTAATTCTCCACTTCCAAATTTTTATTTAATTTTTTTGACAACTTTAGCTAGTGTGAACACTCCTTGCCGTCCAACCTAGTTACCATGCATGGGAAAAGATTATTTCCTTGTGTGCGAGTCAACCTTTCCTCATTAAGCCCCATTTTCACTCCCATGATCCCTTTTTTGCTCATTTGTCCCCTCAACATACCATTCTCTTCACCCTTACCTTTTGTGATGTTCATTGAACCTAGAAAAGATGAAGAACACCATTTTGTTACACCTTTTCATTCTTTTCCTTTTCATTGTCATTCCCCTCCTTTGCTCCTCTATTTTCTCTCCTCCTCCTCTTTTGCACCACATTGAACCACCATTATATTGATGTTGGTCTCCTTTCCTCCACCGTTAGCCACCACCACTTCATCACCCATCCTCTTCTTCTCTTCTTTTTTTTGTTCCATCGCCGCCTTTAACGCCACCCACCACCACCGTGTCAACTACCGCGTAACTCCTCTCTTTTTTATTATTTTTCTCTCTTCTCATTTCTTCTCTTTTTAAGTGAGTGACCGAACGCATATTTTCTTCTTCTCTTATACCGAATCACTAGACTGCCACCGTCGTTGCCGTAACACCATTGTCGATGGTTGAGATTCTTCCTCATTTTTTCCTCAATTTTCAACCTTTTTTATTCTTCTAAGTCATCAAAAATTCTGTATTATTTATTTTTTTAATTAATTCTTAATTCTAAACTTTTTTATGGACTTATTTATTTCAAAAATAGTCCTCTTTAGATCCTTCTTTCCTCTCCGATTTGTGTGCAAGACAATCTATTGATCCTTTCGTTCCAATCGTGATAATGTAAGCATAAGGGTTGTGAAGAAATGTTTTTCTTCTCCTTATTTTTCTTCCCTTGGCCAAATACTTTAGAGAATCTTAGTAAATTATTTTCCTCGTGTATTAACATCTCTTATGTTATGTATTGTTTAAGGGTCGACCAACATCAACCCGAGAGACTACTAAACGTTGGGATTTAAATCGCTTATCCGAGAGATTATTTTAAGGGTAAGTGATAAAGGAAAAATCGACACCACTATTGTATCAACCTTATTGACGATCGTTATTAACGTAAGATCACTATTTGTTGATTGATTAGTTAATCTAATCATTAGATCCACGTGTGGGCATTCTTAGAGATTTGTCGCACATCGGATCTACGATTAGGTGTGGATTTTAACACTAAACTAAATTAAGTCTTTATTTTATATTGATAAAAATGTTGTTACTTAAATAATGTTATTGATAAGGATACTTTATGTATCCACAAAGAGAGATAAACCATCAATATGGATTTTGTCAAGTAAGTATTTCCCCAAATCGTATATGTTGTGAAAAAGCATATTATGTGATATTGATGCTTATTATTGATTTGAAAAATATGTACATCCCGTTCTCATGTTATGTGATTATATGGCATACTTAATGTTCGCATGAAAATAAATTGTGAAATTTTGGTACCATGTGTACATATGAGATTTGCGTGTTAGATATGCCTATATGATTTGAGTGATTTTGGTCACATCACATGCATGGGGTGGGATATGTGAAAGGTGAAAGTATGTGGCAGTTTATCTGCATTAATGTGACACTGTTCATGATTTTGATTATGTGGCAGTATATCTGTGATTTTGGTGGCTCGTCTACGATATTGATTATTGGTAGTTTATCTATGATTTTGATAACACTGTTCACAATTTGGTGTGTTGGATGGACGAGTTCTAAGGAACTTGAGTTCGGTAGCAGAGATGAGTAGGACCGTTTTCATAAAATCTACATCGTTTTACGAAATGTGCATTGAAACGATCATGCATAGTATAAGTGTGAAATATTGAGTTATATGAAATTGATATGATTATTATAGTTGTATAATGTATATGCTTATATGCATGTGATTGTGTTTATGTTAATCTCACATTGAGCTTTATAGCTCACCCTTTTAGTTTTTTGATTTTACGGATAATCCCGAGCTTAGGATTTGATGATGGCATTTGGAGGATTTTTTCAGAAGTCTTTTTAAATTAAAGTAATTAAATTTTATTTTGATATTTTAGGTTTGTAATAAGTTTGAGTATGAACTGTGACATGAAATTTATTTTGGGAATTTTTCATTTTGATTTACATAAATTGCTTGCATGATATTAAGTTTTTTTTAAAAATTTGCATAAATTAGTATTTGATAAGATTTCACTTGAAACTCGATTTTTAAAATAGAATATGCCAATAACACAATTTTCCACTGCAATTACGAAAATGAGTTTTAATAAAATTAGACTTAGTTTCAAAATTATTAATGTTTACAAATGAGTTTTCTAAAGACATTTGATTTATGAAGTTAATGTGTTTTATTTCAAATAATGACGAATAACCAAGTTCTCCAATTTTGAATAAAAGACAAATGATTTAGAAGTATGATTGAAAATTTGAAATAGTTTTGAATAAATAATTGAATGTTTCCAATTGAGATATGATTTATTTCGATTCTTGAAATTTGCGGTTTTATGAAATTAAAGTAAATGTTTTATTTCATTTGTTTTGAATTGATAAGCCAATAGTTTTAAAATATATTTTTTAAACTTCTGAAAGTTTATTTCGGCCATTTTCGTGGACAAATGGATTTTGAAATGAGATTGAAAATAAAGTTGACCAATCGATATTACTAGTTTTGAATGAATTGTGCAATTGGTTTAAAAAAAGTACGTTTGAAATCAAGAAAGTTTTTCTAGGCCATTCCGGTGGCCAATGTAGCTTTCCGAATTTGGCCATAATGACTGGGCTAGGTTTGGGGTGTTACATTTACAAACCTTGAAAAATATCTTGGTCTGCCTAATATGATTGGTCGGGTAAATAAATTGACATTCCAAGTATTAAAAGAGCGCATGATGCAAAAGATTGACAGTTGGAATACAAAATACTTATTGCAAAGAGGGAAGGAGATTTTTATAAAATCAATTCTTCAGGCAATCTCGAAATATTCAATGGCCTATTTTTCACTGCCAAAATCGTTGTGTCATGAAATGGAGAATATTTGTGAGAACTTTTGGTGACAAAAAAGGTCACAGAAAAAAGAGGGATTCATTAGTGTGAATAGAAGCAACTATGTAAATTAAAGGAGAATGAAGGCTTGAGTTTTTGCAATTTAGCTTAATTTAATTTATCTGTACTTGCTAAACAAGGTTAGAGGTTACTTAATTATCCTAATTCGTTACTTGCATGTAATTTGAAAGTGAAATACTATCCGGATATAGGTTTTTTGAGTGCAAGGTTAGGAAATATACCTTCCTATACCTAGAAGAGTATCTGGGTTGCCAAAGGAATTCTCCAAGAAGGGTTATGTTGGCGAGTAGGGACTGAAACAAAAATCTCGTTACGTAACTCGGCGTGGGTACCAAGATCTGCGAATTACATAATTCAAAATAGTGAGAGATGTCAAGAATCTATCTTAGTGGTAGATCTAATTGATAATGCTACTAGAAGTTGGAAAGTGGATTGTATAAGGGATATCTTTAGTGATCCTGATGCTAAAAGAATCCTAAACATCCCACTGTCAAAATTCCAGCATGATGACTACTAGGTGTGGAGAGGTGAGGCATCTGGGGAGTTTACAGTTTGTAGTGCCTATATATCTCTATTACAACATTCTACCGCGGCTATCCAATTATACAACCAAATAGAGCAAGCAAATTTTTACAAGACATTGTAGGGGTTGAATTTGCCATCCGAACTGAAAATGACAATTTGGCACATTATAAACAATTTTCTACCTACTCTATATAATCTATAGTATAAGAGAATCACTAACTAAGGCCTTTGTTCGAGATATGTAGGTGAGGCTAAAACTAGTGTACATGCTTTGCATTATTGCCTTGTGATAGAGGATATATGGCATCATTTGAATTGGAATTGGTCAGATGCAGTGATTCACATAGAGCTAATAGAGTGGGTTACCTAGTTTTTTTACCACACTTCTATTATCGACAGTTAATTGTTTGCATGTGCCTTATAGGCTATCTAGACAGAACAAAATAAATGGATGCGTAAGGGGAAAAAGAGATAGGGTTAGTCATACCAGAATCTATAAGGAATTATGTTCAGGAGCTTGATGGGTTGAAAAGTTCCATAATTGTTCAAAGGACAGAGTTGGAAAAATGGCGGCCGTCGGAGTACCTGTTCATGAAAGTAAACTTTGACACAACTTTCAAAAAACAAGAGAATAAATCTTGCTCAGGGATTGAAACCAAATATAATGGGGGACAAGTGTTGAGTTCGAAAGTGGTAATAAATGAAAACTTACCTTTATCTTTTGAGATAGAAGTACTTGCATGTATTCAAAGTAGTCAACTGGGACTGGATCTAGGATTTTTGAAGGTTGAAATGGAAGGGGATGCTCTCTCTATTATTAGAAAATACAAAGAGAAGATGAGGACAAATAAAAAATCGAGGCATACATTAGAGATGGGAAAGGCCTTGGCAAAAGTTTCTACACTTGTAAATTCAAATATAGATCTAGATCAACAAATGGGGTTGCCCATTTATTGGCTATCGAGGGCATGAAGGTGGGGGAACAGTTGTGCCTGCGAGATGGGGTTCCTAAGTTTGCTAAAAAAGACGTGGAAAGGGATGGAAAAGAAGAGGGTTGCTGATTCTTTTCTCTGTTTTGATGTGAATGATTTGGGAGAGAAAGAGCCTAAGGAAGAAAATTGAATGAGCCTATGAAAGGTCAATAAAAAATTGGAAATGAAAAGAACTTGTACTAAGGATTTTTCCAATGCACTTCTTGGTTATCAGGACTTGTGCCACATTAATTAATTAGGTTGAGGTTAAGAAGCTTCTAGTGTCACGGGCCAAAGTGCAAAGCCCATGACCATGGCACAAGAAGTGCCCTATAGAGGTCTATCGATTAGATGGGGAACATTTAGCCCACAAGAACTGGCCCGATTCAGAGAACTATTGAAGAAGCCTGGTTGGCCCGATGATAAAGATATGGAAACTTAGGCTAATTTTGGTAACTAATCTTAGAAGATAGAGAGAATCATATATTGTAAAGATTAGATTAGATTTGATATGGAAAATCTTGTAAATCCCTAAAATCAAGGGATATAGTGAATCTCGTCCATCGATGTAAATGTATCTTGACCGTCGGTTTTGGGGGAGCTCAACTATAAATAGAGAGCCTCCCCCTCATTTGTTCTCATCCATTGTAAGGTGAATTCTTAAGAGTAATAGAATTCCTTGAGCATTTACTCAAACACTTTGTGTGCATTCTTTCTTTGGTTTTTCTGTTGTTCTTTTGTAGCTTCTTTTGGCACAATCGCTTCCACTATACAAACTGGTGCCTTGGAGGAGTTATAAGGAATCCTCACTTTTGGGCGTAAAGGCTGACTTAGGCGAGTTTGGAGCAAACGGATCGCCTAAGGTTACTCGGTTTGCGAGACGAAAGGTCTAGCCTCGTGACACTAGATCAAGCTCCATATTGTTGGTTGGATTTGGGTTTCGTTCTTGGCCTTTTTAAGATTATTTTGTTTAGGCTTTTGCAAGTATTTTGAATAAAATTTCCAGCTATCATTCTTTAGAAAAAAAAGACTCCAAGTTTATAAAAAGCCACATTACAAAAAAGTCATTGGATTGATCAATCACGAGCAACCTTTATTTTTTTAATGTGATAACTTTTAATTTTTACACAAATTTTCTATTTTTAACTTCTGCGTTGTTTTGTATGTTTCACTATTTTAATAAGTTATTTTTACCATTAATTATTGTTTTGGTGTAAGTATAGTACAATAGTGTGGGTTGGTTTTCAATATTCTCATGTCTAGCTAAAATAGTTTTTTTGTTGATAATAGTTGAGGTTTTAAACTTTTAAGAAATTAAATTGATTTCATGTTGCATGAATCCTTCTCCAATTAATTTGAGTAACTCATGTTGCATGAATCATTCTCCAATTAATTTGAGTCGATTTAATTATTTTGTTTTGTATTTATAAGGATTGATTTTGATTAAGATTATTAATATAATTGTAATGCAAAAGAAATCTTTAAGTCAAATCTAAATATAATGGAATGTAAATAATCTCATCATTCATAGCATCATATTACAATTTAGATTTACTACTTTCCATAGCTTGTAAAAATGTATCTAGGCTATCTTCAACAATACATCATAGTCAAACTCATTTAGGTACATTGTATAATTAGTAGGAGTTGCCAATCATTTCATTCGAGGAGATCGTCTCAAATCAACACCAATAATTTCTTATGGAGGATATTTCACAATCATTGTCTCTCTTGTGCAAATTCAACTATTTAGTATTCATTATGATCCTCCTCAAAATAACAACTTAATAATAATATCTTAAAATATATAAAACTATTAATTTTATTAAAAATTTAAGGATCATTAAAATATGTAAAATGTTGAAGCAATTTTTGAGCAGTGTTTACTTAATGGTGTCTGGCACAACTCAACTTAGAAACTTGCAATGTTTGTGTTGGTAAATTTTGGTAACAAAATCCATAGGCTTTGATTCTAGTTGATACTTTGGTCTACCACAAGCCTATTTTTTATATCAAAATTGTTTATAGCAATATATCCTTGAGATTGGTTTTGATGGAATCAAAGGCAATCGACTTCCCATATTTGTTGGATTTTATCAAATTGGGTAAAACTTGGAAGTACATCTTGGAGATTCAAGACTTATCTTGTGCTCATTGAAGATGTTCTTTATGCTTATTATCTTGGTAGTTTCAAGTGAAGATTGATTATAATTAATGTAGCATGTTAGCAAGTCTTGATTCCTTATAAATCAAAGAGACTTGTGTAATACCCAATTTTAGCCCGGGCTCACATATGGAAACATAAACTTCAAGGATATGCAATCTTAGATATGATATGCAATCTTAGATATGATATATTCAATCTTAGATATGATTTATGCAATCTTAGAAAATATGATTTTGTAATCTAAGAGATTTAATTTGTAGATACCTTTTAATCTTAGCCGTTGATGTAATTAATCTGTACCGTTGGATTTGGGGAGGCTGAACTATAAATAGATGCCTCTCCCTTCATTGTAGGGGGGAAGTTGGAAGTAATAATAATTCTTAAGAGTACTCCCTCAAATTTCTCTTTCTCTTGCTTTTTTATTTTCTTTCGCGTGTTTAATAGGATCCTTTCGACTTCATTTATTTGCGGATTTGGGCCCAGAATTTATGTCAAAGCTCGATTTAGTCTTTTTTATCTATTATTTATTTTTATTAAATTTGATTTTCTTGTTATTAAGTTATTATTATTGTTATTATTATTATCATTATTATTATTATTATATATACACATACATATTTTTTAACAATAATATATATACATACATTTGTTTAAAAACTTTTATAAACACATGCACATATTATATATATATATATTTTATTATTATTATATTTGCATAACTTTTATATACATATATATACATTTACATTTTATATACATATACATTTTTATTTCCTAACTTTTATATGCATATATATATATACTTTTATATATTTTTACTTTGATAAATATGTATATACGTATGTTTTCTTATATTATTCTTCATAAATTTTTTATATATATTTTCTAAATTAATTAATTTTAATATATGTAATTATTATTATTTGTTTATATATATATATGTAATTATCTTTTTATAATCTATATATATGTATATAATTTTTTTATATATGTACATGTATATATTTTGTACCCTTTTTCTCTCTTTATATATATTTTTGTTTATTTCCTTCTTTTGTTTATCAATTTATGTTTTCATTTATATTTTAAAAGCATGTTTTTTTATTTCGCTCATTTATTTGATGCTTTGCATGTTATTGATTTATTTTTATTTATTTATTTATTTGTTTATAATATTTCTATGCCATTGTTGTATTTATTACTATTGTATTTGTTATCACGATATTTATACATACATTATAACATTACATTATCTTTTACTCGAATTTAAAATGGAAAATTTTCAAAATAAAGATAATACTCGTATTTAGGATTTTCAAGAAAATTGAGCCCTAACGTATTGAGTTCTAATTTTCTTCGTAAAATCTAACAATCGAGGATTGTTCTTTAATCAAACAAAATAAAACTTGTCATTGGGAATTTAATGTGTTGTGTCCTAACGTATTGGATGTGACACGTTGATTTCTCGAGATAAAGATTTTTTAAAAATAATATATATATAAAGGAAATATTGAATGTTTGGGATTTTAAAAAATCGTGCCCTAATGTATTGGGCTGCGATTTCCTCATAAATTTTAAACAATTAAATATTTCCTTAAATTTTATTATACGAGTTTTTTGGACCAACTCATCTTGAAGAGAATGAAATGTTGTGCCCTAACGCATTAGGTGTGATATTTTTCTTTTCAAAAAAAGAAAGTCTTAATAAATAATTTCATTTAACTAAGGATAGTATTTTTTTAAATTCTCGACTTTAAGACATTAATTAATCAATTTGGTACCAATTTTTGGGCGTTACGAGGGTGCTAATCCTTCCTCGCACGCGTGAATCGACTCCGAATCTGTTTTTCTGAAACTCGTAGACCAAAGCTATTTTTTAGGTGATCCAATCACACCTTAATAAAAGATTGGTGGCGACTCCCAATTTTTGTTTTTTTTTTAAAGTCGACAATTAATTTTTGTTTTTTTTCCAAAAATAAAAAATGGTTTCGACAGCTTGGTGACTCCACTGGGGACTTTTTAAAAAAATACGAGAGTCGAGCCACAAAGTTGATTAATTTTTGTCTTATGGTCGAGAGAATATTTTTTAAAAAAAATTCATGAGATCCTTTTGCATTCATTATTTTCTTGCTTAATTGATCTTTGCATTATACATTACATGAGTTGAATGATTTTACCCTTTTAAGTGGGAGTGAGAAACTATTCCTTCGTGAGGTTTTCACCTCCGTATAGGATAGTGGATCGCTTTCGGAATACATCGGTACCTATGCCTTCGTGATATTATCATCTCCATATAGTCATAGGGAAAATGTGTTCCCCTGAACCGAACTTGATCTATATGAGCCTATAATGGGTGAAGATCGAGGAATTTGTTGGTTTGGGTACCCTTACTTTAGAACCGAACCGCATATAATGAGCCTTAGGAGCCTACCCTAGGTAGAATCACATCGAATGCCTAGAGGTCACCCGAAAACTTGGTTTAAATTTACGATCATTTTGTTGTATTTTTTTCCATTTTTGTTACGATTATAATTACTTCGGTTTGTAATTACTTTATTGGTTTGAATTTTGATGTTTCTGCATATTGCATTACATAACCACTCGATTATATCCTTTTAAGTGGGAGTGAGAAGCTATTTTCTTCGTGAGGTCTTCACCTCCGTGCAGGATAGCGGATTGCTTTCGGGATACATCCATACCTATGTCTTCGTGAGATTTTCATCTTCGTGCAGCCATAGGGAAATGTATTCCCCTGAACTGAACTTGGTCCGTATGAGCCTATAATGGGTGAGGATCGAGGAATCTGCTAGTTCAGGTACCCTTACCTTAGAGCCAAACTACATATAGTGAACCCTAGTTGCCCACCTTAGGAATAATTACACCAAACCCTAGTGGTTTCCAGAGTAGATGCTCAATTTGTTTCTTTCTTGCTTGCTTTTGTTTTGCACTAACCTGTTTCATTTTGTTATGGTTATGATTGCATTGCATTTTCATCATAGAAAAGAGGTGTTGATTCACGTTCAGTATCTAAATAGAGAGCTTGTCATAAGACAATAGATTTCTTGATAAAGTGGGAGATAATACGGTCGTCCAAATATAGTCCGAGAAAACGTAACGAGAGAAAGATGATGGTCTAAGGGAGGACTACGCAACTTTGCTTCGTTGCCCGAGAATTCAAGTTGATAAAGATTATTCGAGAGTCGTCAACCTCCCGACCTTTTAAAGAGAAGCCAACGAGCATTACGAGGATGAATGGGCAACAATTCGCGACCCGGATCAAGCAAAAAAGAGATAGAAGAGACACCTTTTTTGGAAAGTTTACGAGATTTTAACATCCGGATATGAAAAAAGGGATTGATGTCTTCACCTGGAGTATGAGGGCAAGGCCGTATAAATATCCATTTTATGTAAAGAGATTTGTTTTCTAGAAAAGTTGTTCTAATAGAATTGAATCAGAATCAACGCCTCTCTTCTTTTGCATTCATGACATTCATTGCATTAGCTTTACATTGCATCATATACATTAAATCTCACAAAATGACTCTAAAATTTTGGCAGTTATCCTAGAATATCGGCACATGAGGAAAAAACAAAGTAATGGACCAAAGATTGGAAAGACCTGAACAACTCCAAAGGGAGAGGTAGGACTAGTTACTGCTGCAAGAGCGTTAGCTAAGGTCCAACAAAATATGATGGATAATAAAAAATGAAGGAGTTAAAAGAAATGTTCACATCAATGTCATACATGAAGACAACTGAAAAGGGACCTTGTTAGACATCTACCCTTATAAACTTGGGAGTGTTCTGAATAATCGATCGCAGAAGAAATCCTCAGTAGTATTTAGAGCTTACTTAGAGTAATATTCGAACACACTTGTTGCTTTCAGCCTAGAGGCAATAAGAACTCATTTGTGAAATAGGCTAATGTCTGAACGTCATTATTTTAATGAAATGCATCTTTGCGATCATTTTTGAGCCAATATTCTTTCATTCTTTATGAATAATTATTTTTTATTCTTTCATTCTATTGGATTATCTTCCAAATAAATCTTTCATTCATAATCATCTTGCTGATTCTTAAATTCATACATTCTTTGTATAATCTTTTGTACCTACAATAGGTCCCTGGATATCAACGACATGAGTGACGCTGATACAGACTCAGAATCTCCTTTTGAGCGAGACATGTGTTTAGAGGGATCTCATGACTTTGAAGTTGACATAGATTGTAGCCTATTTCCGGACTTGTTAAGGATGGTAGAACAAGTCGAGAAACGAATCTTACCCTACAAAGAATCATTGGGATACATGACTTCTCCTTATGTGGGGCATGAAGATCATTTGGTCGATCTCGCCAAAAAAATCTGAAGGTCATCGATTCATCTTTGTGGTTGTCAATTACTTTACTAAATGGGTGGAAGCTGCTTCATATGCCAATGTCACAAAATCGACAGTTAGCAAATTCGTGAAGAATCATATGTCAGTATGGAACGCCAAAAGGATCATATCTGACAATGTACTAAATTTGAACAATAGCACAATATCAAAAGTTTTCATTCTGTTCACGATTAATGCCATATTGCCCAAAAAAAGATGGCGCAAAAAAAAACTATACCGAGGCAATGCCTTTCTCTTGGGCCCATCGCGGTTTTGCCTATTGAAGATAAGATTCTTTCTCTTTGAGTTTTTGGATCCAATTCCGATTGAAGAGGAATGTTCAAAGTTATCCATCATGGTCAAATGCGCCAAAAGCAAATGATGCGAGCTCACAAAAAAGGTCCGCCCTAGAGAATTCCTTGAGAGGGACCTAGTATTGAAGAAGATCCTTCCCATACAAAAAGAACTTTATCCCAAGCTGGGAAGGACCTTATGTATAAGGCCTTATCTGGAAAAGTTTCAATTTTTATCAGAAGGGATAACAAGGACATGCCTAATCCTATGAGTTCAGATTCAATCAAAAAAATATTTCAAAAAAAAAAGAAAAGAAAAGAAAAGAAAAAGAAGAGGCCAATGTGAAAATCCGCAAAGGACGCCTTGAGACCAAAGGGGATTTAAGTTGAAAACCCGAAAAGGGCGGCTCAAATTTTGATCAGAATGGGACATGAGGTGATCAGAGCAGCTCAAATTTTGATCAGATTGAGGCATTTTGTGATCTTGCTATACCTGAATCAACAGGAAAGGGTAGGCGACATCTTGGGACATTGACGAAGTACTGTAGATCTCCTAAACACATGTCAAACTCAGAATGGTTTTCAGAAAATTTATACAGAGAAGCTCAAGCTGCGATATCTGGGGCACCCAATTTTCATACTATTTATATTGAATTTGTTGTTCTTGGAATACTTCATTCTTTCCCAAGATACATATTCCCAATCAATTTCTTTGTTATCCTTATTTACTATTTTTTAATAATCTATTCCTTTCGAGTTATGCTCAAAACCAATTGTATTCTCATCCATTGTTATACCCTTTTTGCAAGCATGTTGCATTGGAATAATGATTAATGGACTAATAAAACTTTCACAAGGGAAGTTTGGCATATTACTCTAGAAGTTTCTAAATAATAGAGGAACCTGAAACAAGACTATTGTTTAGAACGCACCATGTTTAAAGGTTGGAAATCTGAAAAGGAAGAGTCTAAATTAGGACTTTCTCTTTGGATTTTTTTGTTAAAAGCATTGATTGAACAAATTGACAAAACTTAAATAAACAAGTAAGCAATGATCACCAGACAGTAGGAAGAGGTTTCCTCAGAGAAGAAAGCCTTCATTTATGCATGAGCCTTTGGTACGATATCCTGGGAATGGTGTAAGGGACCAGAGAGATTTAGATCTTGTATCCTTGAATTGTGATAGGAGAGGATCGAGAAAAATCCATATATTCCTACCTTTGGGTTACAGTGGGAGCATGATGGTACAAATTTTGTCCCCCAATGGACTAAACTTTGAGGTTTACAGTGGGGGGCAACCTGACTAAATGTTTCTTCAGAAAAGCTAACCAAGCAAGAAGGCGTTGTAGCACATCAGTGTTAAAGCCTTAATAAACTTCGAGCAATGACAACCTAAGTGGGATCATTCTCGAAAAAAAATTATTAAAAATTATGCATTCGTGGAAACACCATTCACACATGTCTAGTTAGGAGCATTTGATTCATTTTATGTCATCCTAATCATTAGGCATAATTAGGTTCATTATACAGGTCATGTTCCCCAGAAAGCAGATCAGTGAAGATAACAGATCTTGCCTTCCTGCACCGACAGCGAAGCAGAACGAAGACACCAACCTTGCCTCCCTGGGTTGTAGCGGAGCAGGTTAAAAATAGCAGATATTGCCTTCCTGCACCGACAGCAAAGCAGATCGAAGACACTAGCCTTGCCTCGCCTTCCTGCACCGACAGTGAAGTAGATCGAAGACACCAGCCTTGCCTCCCTGGGTTGTAGTGGAGCAGGTTAAAAATAGCAAATCTTGCCTTCCTGTATTGATTGCGGAACAGATCGAAGACACCAACCTTGCCTCCCTGGGTTGTAGCGGAGCAGGTTAAAAATAGCAGATCTTACCTTCCTGCACCGACAATGAAGCAGATCGAAGACACCAGCCTTGCCTCCCTAGGTTGCAGCGGGGCAGGTTAAAAATAATAGATCTTGCCTTCCTGCACCGACAACGAAGCAGATCGAAGACACCAGCTTTGCCTCCCTGGGTTGCAGCGAAGCAGGTTAAAAATAGCAGATCTTGCCTTCCTGTACCGACAGCGAAGCAGATAGAAGACACCAACCTTGCCTCTCTGGGTTGCAGTGAAGCAGGTTAAAAATAGCAGATCTTGCCTTCCTGCACCGACAGTAAAGCAAATCGATGACCCCAACCCAATCTCCCTGGACAACAGTGGAATAGGTTGAAGATTGTGAATCCTATCTCCCTGAGCAATAGTGGAGTAGGTTAAAAATAGCAGATGTTGCCTTCCTGTACTGACAGTAAAGCAGATCGAAGACATTAGTCTTATTGCCTTGACGTTGCAATGGAAAAGATTGAAGCCACAACGGTGAATCTTATTTCTCTGGTGTTGTAGCGGAGCAGATTGAAGCCACGACGGTGAATCTTATCTCCTTGGCGTTAAGGCTTGGATTAGCTGAAGTGGAGCGGATTGAAGCAGTGGGTAACGAATCCTATCTCTTTGGCATTACAGTGGAGCAGATTGAAACCACGATGGTGAATCTTACTCCCCTGGCGGTGTAGTGGAACAGATTGAATCTACGACTGCGAATCTTGTTTCCCTAACATTGCAATTTAAAAGACTGAAGATGGCGAATCTTATCTCCTTGAAGTTGCAGTGGAGCAGATTAAAGGCAATAATCCTATCTCCCTGAAGTTGCAGTGGAGCAGATTAAAACCACAGATCTATCTCTCTGAAGTTGAAGGAGAGTAGATCACATCGGGTCTTATCTCCCTGAAGTTGCAGTGGAGTAGACTCAAGAAAGCAAGTCTTATCCCCCTGAAATTGCAGTGGGGCAGACTAAATAAACAAATCCTGCCTCCCTAAGTTGTAGTGGAGTGGATTAGAGTGATGGATTTTATCTCTCTAAAATTACAGTTAAGCAGATTAAAAGTTACGAGTCACCAATCCTATCTCTCCGACGTTGCAGTGGAGTGGATTGAGACACCAATTCCTATACTTCTGAAGATGTAGTAGGATGGATGTGGCTGTTTGAAGAAGAAGAGCACCAAGATCCAGTGTGACCGGACAAAAATTGGCCATTTCTAAAGTCTTTGCTCCGTTCCTGTTACACGACAATGAGGAAAGAGGGGCAGCTGTAATACCCAATTTTAGCCCGAGCTCACATATGGAAGCATAATGTTCAAGGATATGTAATCTTAGATATGATATGCAATCTTAGATATGATATATGTAATCTTAGATATGATTTATGCAATCTTAGAATATATGATTTTGTAATCTTAGAGATTTAATTTGTAGATACCTTTTAATCTTAGCCGTTGATGTAATTAATCTGTACCGTTGGATTTGGGAAGGCTCAACGATAAATAGATGCCTCTCCCTTTATTGTAGGGGGGAAGTTGGGAGTAATAATAATTCTTAAGAGTATTCCCTCAAATTTCTCTTTTTCTTGCATTTTTATTTTCTTTGGCGTGTTCAATAGGTTCCTTTCGACTTCATTTATTTGTGGATTTAGGCCCAGAATTTATGTCAAAGCTCGATTTAGTCTTTTTTTTATTTATTATTTATTTTTATTAAATTTGATTTTCTTGTTATTAAGTTATTATTATTGTTATTATTATCATCATCATTATTATTATTATTACTATATATATACATACATTTGTTTAAAAACTTTTATAAACACATGCACATATTATATATATATTCTATTATTATTCTATTTGCATAACTTTTATATACATATATATACATTTACATTTTATATACATATACATTTTTATTTCCTAACTTTTATATGCATATATATACTTTTATATATTTTTACTTTGATAAATATGTATATACGTATGTTTTCTTATATTATTCTTCATAAATTTTTTATATATATTTTCTAAATTAATTAATTTTAATATATGTAATTATTATTATTTTATATATATATATGCAATTATCTTTTTATAATCTATATATATGTATATAAATTTTTTATATATGTACATGTGTATATTTTGTACCCTTTTTCTCTTTATATTTTTTGTTTATTTCCTTCTTTTGTTTATCAATTTATGTTTTCATTTATATTTTAAAAGCATGTTTTTTTATTTCGCTCATTTATTTGATGCTTTGCATGTTATTGATTTATTTTTATTTATTTATTTATTTGTTTATAATATTTCTATGCCATTGTTGTATTTATTACTATTGTATTTGTTATCACGATATTTATACATACATTATAACATTACATTATCTTTTACTCGAATTTAAAATGGAAAATTTTCAAAATAAAGATAATACTCGTATTTAGGATTTTCAAGAAAATTGAGCCCTAACGTATTAGGTTCTGATTTTCTTCGTAAAATCTAACAATCGAGGATTGTTCTTTAATCAAACAAAATAAAACTTGTTATCAGGAATTCAATGTGTTGTGTCCTAACGTATTGGATGCGACACGTTGATTTCTTGAGATAAAGATTTTTAAATATATATATATATATATATATATATATATATATATATATATATATAAAGGAAATATTGAATGTTTGGGATTTTAAGAAATCGTGCCCTAACGTATTGGGCTGCGATTTTCTCATAAATTTTAAACAATTAAATATTTTCTTAAATTTTATTATACGAGTTTTTTGGACCAACTCATCTTGAAGAGAATAAAATGTTGTGCCCTAACGCATTGGGTGTGATATTTTTCTTTTCAAAAAGAGAAAGCCTTAATAAATAATTTCATTTAACTAAGGATAGTATTTTTTTAAATTCTCGACTTTAAGACATTAATTAATCAATTTGGTACCAATTTTTGGGCGTTACGAGGGTGCTAATCCTTCCTCGTACGTAACTGACTCCCGAATCCGTTTTTCTGAAACTCGTAGACCAAAGCTATTTTTTAGGTGATCCAATCACACCTTAATAAAAGATTGGTGACGACTCCCAATTTTTGTTTTTTTTTAAAGTCGACAATTAATTTTTGTTTTTTTTCCGAAAATATAAAATGGTTTCGACAACTTGCATAGGTGATTTGGTTTGAGAGAACTTATTCTTGTTCATTGAGGAACGTTTCTTATGAGTGCATTAAGTGAAATAAAATGAGTTACTTGATTAATGTCGTAAGTTTTCAAGGGAAAGCTGAAAGGAGTGTTGTTGAGATCTTAGGTACAAAGTGAGGAGTCTAATCTGGTAAGTGTTAGAGGCTGAAATCACTTGTTGTATGAGTTGCTAAGATAGTGGATTATCTCTCTAGATAAGGCCCCGTAGATGTAAAGAAACCAACTTGCGTAGACTATTTTGTGTTCCTTGTTTTTCTATCTTATTTATACTTGTTGATGCATTGGATCATTAGAAGTCAGTATGGTGGTCAAGAATGGGAGAGGATGTTGTCGTGGTTCAGGAACCATAAAGAAAAGGAGGAAGAAGAAGCCCCTTAGTCCCGTGCCTTAGAATTTTATTATATAGGTTGGGTAATCGGGTTGGATTCCGGGTTGGATCCCTGGTCGGGTTATTTTATTATATAACAATTTGTCCCCCATCTTGTCGTAGAAGAGTTATAAAGTGACTATTTTGAGACAAACTTACACTTATGATGTGTGTAATTTAGGGTTTACTATATAAATTTTTACTTGAAACTTTATTGAACAAATTTTGCTGTCTAATAATATGGAATAAGAGTCAAGAATTGTAACGCAGAATATTGAGAAATCTATTTCCCGTAAGAAAAAAATTGTAAATTAGTGAACTTAGAGGAAATTGTTCGACATTAGTTGCGATCTTAAATCATCGAATTGTTTGGAGGCTACGGTATTGAACCTATGAGCCTGAGTAATATCAACTGCGATCTTAAATCAGCGAGCTATGTGAAGTTGCGATCTTAAATTAACTACTTCGAATAATTAAAGGTTGCAATTTTAAATCAGCTAACCTCTATAATATGAGCAAAGAAGGTAGGTCCGCCAACTATCTTTGAGGTCGCGATATTAAACTAACGAGCCTTTAGATTCCAGCTGGGAGTGTAAGCTCATGCTAACTGTTTTGGAGGCTCTAGTATTGAACTTGTGAGCCTTTAGATTCTAGCTGGGTGCATAGGCTCGAGCTAACTATTTTGGAGGCTGTGGTATTGACCCTACGGGGCTTAAGATCCCAGTTGGGAGCATAGGCTCGCCCTAACTATTTTGGAGGTTGCGGTATTGAACATACGAGCCTTAAGATTCTAGCTAGGAGCGTAAGCTCGAGCTAATTATTTTGGAGGCTGCATTATTGAACTTGCGAGACTTAAGATTCCAACTTGAAGCGTAAGCTTGCGCTAGTTATTTTATAGGCTGCAGTGTTAAACCTATAAGCCCTAAGATTCTAGATAGGAGCATAGGCCCGCATTAACTATTTTAGAGGCTATGATATTGAACCTGCGAGCCTTAAGATTACAGCTAGGAGTGTAGGCTTGCGCTAACTCTTTTGGAGGCTGTGGTATTGAACCTGTGAACCTTAAGATTCTAGTTGGGAGTGTAAGCTCGCGTTAACTATTTTTGAGTTTACGATATTGAACTTGCGAGCCTTAAGATTCTAGTTGGGAGCATAGGCTTGCACTAACTGTTTTAGAGGTTGTGGTATTGAACCTACGAACCTTAAGATTAAAGCTGGGAGCGTAGGCTCGCGTTAACTATTTTGGAGGCTGTGATATTGAACCTGCGAGCCTTAAGATTAGAGCTGGGAGCGTAGGCTCTCGTTAACTATTTTGGAGGTTATGATATTGAACCTGCGAGCCTTAAGATTACAGTTGGGAGTGTAGACTTGCGCTAACTGTTTTGAAGGCTGGGGTATTGAACCTGCGAGCCTTAAGATTGTAGCTGGGAGCATAAGCTCGCGTTAACTATTTTGGAGGCTGCAGTATTGAACCTACAAGCCTTAAGAATGCCTTGTCTTCAAAATGGCTATACAAAAATAAAGAAAAAAATTAATCTAAATCACAAGGTGAAAATTTTAAGGTACCTGCAAAGCTTGTGATGATAACCTCATATTCTTTACCAACCTTAACTTCAAGGATTACTCGTCAGGATAATTGCCTTGAAGACTGAGCTCACATGGTTGAGCTCACACGGTTGTAATTGCACATTTTGAGTCTAAGAAACCAACAGGGTATCTTTCAAATCTTCAACAGCTACTTCTGCCATTTTCAATGGTTCACCTTCAAAGTTCTTCAAGTGAGGGCTAACTATTCTATTCTTTATGTCTTTCTCCTTTCAACCAAGCTTAGGGCTATCAACATTTAGGACAATGGTAATGTGAATGCACTAGACAAAACAAGCTAAGGCTGCAGCGCTGAGAAAGTCTAAGTTCTTTAACCACTTACTAACACTCTTGAGGATGATTGACTGAAAAGTCCTACCTGTGAACTATATATTAGAAAATTAGAATATAAATTACTAATAAGAAAAACGTTTTTAAAAATTAACACTTTTTTAAGCTAGTATCAACACCATTCAATTCTATTACTTTCCTTTTCAGGTTATTCACATGCTAATTAAGGCTTTTGTTATTGTCCAAGTGTTTATCAATCTTATTCAGAACAAATTCCATGGCTGTAAGTTAAAAAGTACTGCATAACATGTAATATGTTATAACTTGTAATAGCCTGATTTTTAGTGGTGTTGGAAACAGTGGTTTGAGACCACCAAATTCGGCGAGTAAGCTCATAAATTTTATTATTTAATATTTATGAGTCAAATATGGTTTTAAAAAGATTTTTGAATTAATAATTTATGTCTTATAATAAATTATTAGGTTCGAATGATAAAACCCTAATTCAAGTGTTTTTAGAAAATGAGGTAACGAGACCTCGTTTCTATAAACCGAGCCATAAATATTTATAAAAATATTTACAGAGTGTCATTAAGGTGGTATTAAAGTTTCGTTAGAAAATTTCAACGTATTAATAGTTAATTAATTAAAAGGACTAAATTGAAAAATGTGCAAAATTTGTAAATTATAGCAAATAAGTGATTAAATAGTTTGATAAATAAATAATGGAGGACTTAAGGAGCATTTAAGCCTAAATTAAAGGCATGAGGCGGCATAAGCAGAGAAATAAATAAAAATAAAGTGAATCAAGGGCAAAGTGTAAATTTTATGGAATTAAAATTAAATAAATTGGATTCTAAAGTTTTCTAGGCCATTCTTCTTCATAATTTCAGCCAAGCAGCCATGGGAAAGAGCTGTTAAGCTGGCTTTTGCATATTTTTACTACATTTGAGTCTACTTCTTTCCATTTTCTTTTAATTTTTATGTTTTTGAGATTGTTACAATTAAGTCCAACTAAACCTTACCTTTGTTTTTTATTTTGTTAAAAATTTTGGATGTTTCCATTGATGAATATTTATTATTCTTGATGTTAAATGATGAATTTTAGATATTATTTGTTAATTAAAAGTATTTTCTTAAATGTTTTTTTATGAATTTCTCAATTAGGGACTAAATTGTTGAAATGGTAAAAATACAAGTGTTTGTTGTGAATTTATTGTAAAATGGGCTGTATTGAATGCCATGAATATTTGGCTAGCTTGAATTTTTATTAAAATGATTAATTTGCATGTTTTGAGTTCAGGGACTAAATTGAATAAAAGTAAAAATTTATGGGTAATTTTGTAAAAATATCGAAAAACCAAATTGCAAGAAATGAGTTGGTTTATTGTCTAAATTAATAAATTGAATGAAATTATTAATTTAGATCAAGATCGATTGGAAAATCAAGGAATATAGAAAATTACTAAAATGCCACTAAATCTTAGTATTTTTGCAATTTAGCTAGGTAAGTTCGTGTAACTAAATTGTGTGTATATTTATATGATTGAATTGAATGTTGTATATATAAATTGTGTAATTGTTATATGTATGAAATTGACTACATATCCAACAAAGCTTGAGAAATGTTAAATCCTGTTTGAATTATGAAATTCGATGGGTACAGGATTCCCGTATTGGTTGTGGTCCTGCATATGTTGCGGACACGCCATAGCTCACAAGAGCATCCTACTATAAGCTTTGTCGAGTTTCCCGTTATATGGTTCCTGCAAGCATCCCGATTTGTATTGCAGACATACCGCAGCTCTTTGTGAGCGTCCAGTTATATGTTCAGTATTGATCCTGCATGTATTGCAGACATACCACAGCACTTTATGACTGTCCCGATATATGGCTCTTCATGAGCTACCCGTTATGGCTCGCTTGAACTTCCAGATATATGGCTATCCGGAGCTTCCTGATAATAGCTTTTCAGAGTTACTCGTTAAGCTCACATGAGCTTTCTGTTCTAAAATCTTATGAGTTTCCTGTTATAGCCCGGATAAGCTTCTGGTACATGGCTCACATGAGCTTCTTGTTATATGCCTTTAGAGAGTGCTTTCTGATTTTGTGCTCTATTGAGTACCCCCGAATATGAATTGACGGATTTCAGATTCGTACACTTCATGTGTACTACCTTTGTATCCATCAATATTTTAAATGATTCAACGAGCAAAGTTCTGATATGAGATAGCATGAGTTCGAAATTAACTATTATCGTTATATACCTGAAATACATAGAAATGGTATTTATTTTATATATTGAAAAATGACATGGAAAATACATGTATGTGAAACTTGCCTGATAATTATGTATATTCATGATTATGAACTGTTACTAGAATAAATATACACAAAATTCATGAAAATGATGATACATGAACTATTGATATACTGAGTGATTTATGTTTATGAAGAAACTACAAAAGAATGATATGTATCATGACATGTAAATATGTGACTATCTTTGATATGTTGATACAAGGAAATTATTTATGTTGAGACGAGTAATAAACTCAAGTGTGACATGTCGAGAAAATAAGTTTATCAATGTTGAATTTATATGTAATTATGTGCAAGTAACGCTAACCAGTGTTGTTGCTTGATGCTTAGGCAAGTGTCAAGCTATTGGTTGAATGGTAATATGATTATTTATAAGATGCATTGAATTGGTAAGTATTTAAGTGAAAATATGCTAGTGCTCATGAAAAAGTGGTCAGGTTTAAATTAGCAATTTCTTATGAAATGACTTATCATGTGATCAATTTGAAAAAGGCTTTGGTTAAATGCACTAGCTTGTGACCATGGTTGAATGATATGTTTAAAAATTGTGTGCAATACATATGGAATAAGTGTGGAAAGTAAAGAAATGCAAATGAAAATAAAGAAATTTGGAAGAGTTAAAGTTATATAAAATCCTACTAAGCTTGGGATAATATGTATAAGTGATATTGTGGATTTATTCACCTTGTGAATTGATGAATATAGCTTCATGAGTATTGTGGTATCAATACTGGGTTAGTCTTGATACGTATAGATTTCATATTTGAAATGAATTAATATGATTAAAGTTTGTACGAGCTTACTAAGCGTTCGTTGCTTACATTGTTGTATCACACTATCTATCCGTTCTATCGGTACTTTTAAATGTTTTGATTTGGTTATAATGACATGTATAGGTATTTTGGTTAATGTTGGCCTATATGAGTTTTTTAATATTAGCCACTTATTTGGCTTATGTTTTGACACATATTGGTTTGGTGCATATTTGTCTTAAATGTTTGATAGATAAAAGTGCATTTATATAAATGTGTTTTGGGATGCAATGAATTGATCATGAATTGGTACCATGATATGTAAGGTATATATATAACTAAATATGTTAGTATTTGAAATACTTTTGGCATCAAATGGTAAGTTTTGGTGGGTAAGTGACTTGGTTAGAAATAATGCAAATTAGCTTGGTAAACTTTAGGTAAAAATATGCATATAAGTTAGTTATATATATGAATATATTGAAAATATGAATATACCTGTTATAATCTAATATCTGAGGTGCCTAAAAGCATATTGGTTGTAAGTGAAAATATTATACGTTTAAAGCTTGATTTTAACTTGTTTTATATGTATAATTATGGCTTGTAGATATGCAAAAATTTGATTGTAGGTTGACACAAAATTGGGTGAGAAATATGGCTTGTAAAATGGCCTATTTTCGTCCACGTGGGCAGAGACACGAGCGTTTGTCTCAACCGTGTGTGACATACAGCCAGGTGACATGGTGGTGTGTCCCCTGTATCTTTTAATTTGTATAAGTCAGTATGCTTAAATTCTTCACATGACCTAGCACATGGGCGTGTGACTTGACCGTGTGACATTTACACCTTAATGTTACTAGTCAGTATGCTCACACGGCCTAGCACACGGACGTGTGGCTTGGCTGTGTGATCCAAGTCATAAACCCATAAATTTGGATGCGGTCTGAAACACGGGTGTGTCCCTTTATCGTGTGAGCCACATGGCTTGACTACATGGGCGTGTGACCCCTGTAGTGTTGAAAATATTAAATTTTTTTGAAAAATTTTCTAGGTTTTCGATTTATTCCCGATTTATTTTTGATGCGTAATTTGAGCCTCGATGGCTCATATAAGGGACAATATGTATGATTTTGATTGGTTCTTGACATGAATGATATATGACATGAAATGTTTACATTTTTTGTCTGTTTGATTTATAAATTTTGGTAATACTCCGTAATCCTGTTCCAGAGATGGATTCAGGTTAGGGGTGTTACATAACTAAATAATAATACATAGTCAATTGTATGTAGAATCATGCCTAAAAATAACATAATCTTTTTAACAGATTCCAAAAGAATTTTCACAAGTTATAAAGATGTAATCAAGAATTTTCCCTCACAAATGATGACATGAAAATAATACAAAATAGATATCTAGAGTCAATCCAAGTAAATTACCTTAAGGAATTCTAAAATGTAATTACTTTATTTCTAATTCAATAAAAATTTTGTTTTCAGTGCCAGTTTTCAATAGTATGTTCACATGCCAAGTTATTCGCATACTGTTATTAAGCTCCCTGTTTCCCCTCTGAAATAGAACATCACAAATTTGTAAATTGTACCTTAGAAAGCAAATCCAAATTTCATTTCCAGTGCCAGGATAATCCTCCTTCTTTTACTCGTCTACAATAAAATGTGCCTAATGGGATCTTGGAAGCACATGAACTGTAGTTGTAACAAGCTAAAACAAAATTCAATAATAATTTTTATCAACATCTTAGTGACATATGTTAAAAAGTCTTGCTTTTTCTATCTTCTAACACAAATGTATTTAGATATAAGATCACTTTTGAAGTGGGCAACATATGCAGTTAATGAGCATGGAGCAAAAGAAACTATATGTCATTGAAAGCATTAAAAAGGAACTATATTGAATCACCAACCATGCTCTCCACTAATCTCCATATTGGTTATCTGAACTAAAGAACTAGGACAACTGTATTAGCTCTATAAAAGGGACAGATCCACTAAAATATCTAAGGTGGAAATTCTCATTGGAAGATATAAAGATAGAGCAGAACTGGTAGTATTTATAGATGAAATTTAAATGAAATTAAAGACAAAATGCAAATGAATAAATGAGCAGTTGATGAACATATCAAGAATATTTTTTTGACAGTTTAGAGTTTAGACATAATCGAGTTTGAAAGTAGAGCATGAAAGAGTTCAGACAAAACATATACATGATATCAGAAAAACTAAAATGGATGTTATATTCGACAAGAAACTAAAATGGATGTTTTATTCGACAAGAACTAGGAATCTTACCTTTGAAAACATGATGAAATGACTTAGGTCACAACCCAAGATTGATCAAATCTCTCCTCACTAACTTGTTCGATCGGAAATGATAACCAAAAATGAAGAAAACCAACAAAAGATAGCCACTCCAAACCAAAGGGCTTAATGTAGCCACTTTTCTCTCACCTAAATTTAACCAATTACTTTCACCTGGTGTGAAAGACCTCTCTATTATCCCTTTTTCAGCCCCATCTTAGTTGTTTCTTTTATGGTTCAAAGAAGAGCTCTCCAATGATTCTGTGATTGTTGCCATGTCTGGTGCTCTCATTGATAACCCAATTTAATGAAACAATCATCAATTCAAACAACTACATAAAAAAAAGAAATTAGGGGCATGAGAGCCTAAAAGGTGATTAGAAATAGAAAATCATAAAACTGCAGTCGGTGCATGTCTCCTCTGCCAATGCTACTCGCTTCCTCTCAATATCTCCTGTCACCATTGAGTATGGCTGCTTCTCATCTACTACCATTGGACTAAAGATGGAGAAACCAAAAAGTTTTCCTGCATTAGAGAAGATGGTGATAGGAACCTCAGCATCTCAACGAACGACGAACTCTTTGGTGGGTTTGATCCATGGTCACCACACCAATTATTGATGCATTGGATCAACAGAAGTCAAGATGGTGGTCAAGAATTTGAGGGGATGGTGTTCTGGATCAAGGACCGCAGAGAGGAAGAAAAAAAAGAAGCCCCCTAGTCTCGTGCCTTAAAATTTTATTATATAGGTTGAGTAATTGGGTTGGATTTCGGGTCGAATCCCGAGTCAGTTTTTTTATTATTATATAACAATACTCAGTCCCTAAAGCAGTTTGCACTGCTTCTGGCACTGCTTGAATTTTCTTGCAAATATCATTTAAGAACTTTCAATTTGTATCAGAGCCTCCTTCTTAACACATCTAGTGGATTTTTTGATATTGATATTTTTTTGTAATAGAAGGTTCACCAGTGACACGACCTTTATGCTCAATGGTGCTGATTACGCCTATTGGAAGGGGAGAATGATTGCTTTTATCAAGTCATCTAATGACAAAGCTTGAAGATTAGTTATAAATAGATATGAGCCTCCAATCATTGAAGTTGATGGATTCAAGATGCCAAATTCAGAATTGATTTAGAAGACTGAATAAAGGGAAGCTTGCCAATCCTAACTTTAACGCTCTCTATGTAATTTTCTATGGAATAGATCCTTAAGGTTCAAGAGAATATCTAAATCTATAGTTTCTAAGAAAGCCTGTGATATTCTTGAAACAACTCATAAAGGCATGAATATGGTGAAGCAATCCAAGTTGCAAATGCTCACAACCAATGTAACCTCCCCAACCTAGCCAATATGTTAGACCCGAATTTGTGAGATTACATCGGCCACTAAAATGGCCTTGTAGTGATTGAGATTTATAAAATAGTTAATTTAAAATATTTATTTTGGAAGAAAACTTAGCCTATTTTTAGAAAAAATCATGAGTTATCAAAATAAATTTAATTTAAATTTTCTATGTAATGGTGATTACTTTTAAGAAAATTTAATTAATTTTCGATTTATTTATTACCCAAAATTTATCTACAATCTAGCAATGAGAAAAGTGATATTTATTTGTTTTAAATAAAACCCGGAATTCATGCATAACTCATTAATGATCATAACTTGTTATCCTAAAAATTAAATGTCATACAACATAAAAACTCAAATCCTAAGTCCCATGCCACAAGTCGAAATAAAATAATACATCTCTGAATAAAAATATCAAGTAATAATATTAAAATAATTTAATGAAAATAAAGTACTCTAAGCCGAGAACTTTCGAACGTCGCTTTCACATCCTAACCTAGTGGGTTATCTGTAAGGATGAAAATTTGAGGGAGAGTAAGCTTTGACGCTCAGTGTGAGTTCATTCATAAGCAAATCAATGCAAACAGTCGGTGGGACACATTTAAATAATATTAGATAAAATAATCACAATCAAACAGCAGTTTAGACTAATGATTTTTTAGTTTAACCATCATTAATATCACATAACTCACATCAATAATTTCAGAATAAAAATTTTTCCAAATTGCCCACAATATATATACATATGACATAACAGAAAATTCCAGATTTGTATGCACATGATTTTATAGATGCCATACAGTTTCGGTCTTAACAAATTGATTCTACCCCACCACTACACACCACAATAAGAGTTCCCCTAAACTCCATCCTCCAACACACCTGGATGTGGATAAACCACTACCAGTTTGTAGATAATAACTGCCATTGGCTATGGACACACAACAAATCCCCGCAGATGGAATTTGCGTTTGGCTATGGGTTCATAGCAAAAAGTCCTGCAGATGAAACTTGCTTTTGGCTATGGTATACACAACAAATAACCCTTAAAAGAAATATGTCTCTAGTTGTGGATACACAGCAAGTAACAGCAGATGGAATTTGCATCTGGTTGTGAATGCACAACAAAACAAATAAATGCAGATTAACTGTCAAAATTTCCTCCGTTCATAACGCCCCACCCCATACAATGCAATATGGCATGCTTGGCATATCAATACAGTAGGTTTTAATATGTTTTTTTAGCAAAACAATATAGTATCATACAGTATGCCCATAACGGTTCAATTCAGTAGCAATTAAAATACTTGTGACAAATTAATTCAGTAGCTAAAATCATAATTTTTGAGTGTTCGATTTAACAGTGACATAAGACATACCATACATACGATCACTACTCTGAAAAAATAGACATATAAATATATTGTTCTCAATTCATGCATATATATATAGATGCCATACTAAATTAGCCCATCAATTCATGGTTTTTAACATAATTCATATCATCGGGGCTCAATTGAATAATTAAATCACTAAAAATAGTTTAGAAATCATTCAAGGACTAAACTGAACAAAATATAAAATTTTGGGTCAAAACTATAAAATTTGAGAAACAAGGGACACAAGACCGTGTGACTGAATCTTGCGGGAAGCCCTGGATTGTGTGAAAGGGGTATTCAACAATGTGGTTTGACCGTGTAGGGGGTCTTATGTCATGTAAGAATCGAATATCCTAGGGTTTCAGGGGGAAAATGATCGTGGAAGGGGATCGTATAGACTACATGGATGGCCTACATGCCCATGTGGCCCTATTCCAAGGCACGATTTACCTGTATTCGGTTGGAAAAGAACACACACCTACAATTAGATAAAGAAGATAAAAAGAGGCAAATTGAAATTCTAATTAGAAAAAGAAGATAAGAAGATGGTAGAATTCTAATTCTATTAGAATTTTAAGCAAGGTTAAGATATGATTTCTAATTAGAAAAGAATTGGGTTAATTCCTAGGGTTTGTAAACCCTAGGGGCGTCATCTATAATTTTCTCAAGATTTTGCCTAAATTTAAAATAAAATTAAAGGGGCTAATGCCTTAACCATTGGGTTATTACCCATTTCTTATTTATTTTTTACGCTTAATCATATTGATATGTTTTTACCTCAAATAATATTTGTTTTAGTGTGGATTTTATCCTAAGTTTCTGAAAATTTAAAGGAAAAGAAATGAAAGAAGTGGGGTTTGAACCTAGGCTTTCTATGATGGAGGCATTAATGCCTAACCAGTTAATCTATGTTTTATTTCTTACTTATTGTAGTCACTTAATTGTATATATTTATTTTGAGCTCAACTTAAATACTCTTTATTAGCGTACACATTTACTCAATTTTTCCTTTTTTCTTTAATTTTATAGTTTTTAACATATTCCTATTTTAGTTTATATACAATAATTAATACTCATAGTCAAGTCTCATTATTGATATTTTAATTCATTTTACCCATTTTCCAATTAGGTCCTAACTCAATTAAAACACACTATTTTCAAATTAAACCTCATAATCAAGTTTCATTTAGATTAACAAAATACAACTTGATTATATTATTTTAATTCTTTAATTAATTATTTAAAGCAAAGTTTAAGGACTAAATTAAAATTTTAGTAAAAATTTTAGTAAAACCTTTTGTAAAATTGAGAGTAAAATTATGGAATTATCCAAATAAGACTTAGTTATGCAAATTTTCAAGTCATTTCTTAAGGACTCCAATTGCATAGTATAAAACTCAATTGCAAATATAACAAAACATGCCCAACCTACATGTGACACACATACTATTTCGTGTTTTCATGACAATTTTCCTATTCTAACATATCATAGATCATACAAATCATGCTTAGTTACACTAAAACATACATTAGCCCAATTTAACAATAATGCATATTCAGATTTAAATCCAATCAATCAATCAACCATAAACCCAATTCTTCTAACCCTATTTTTGGGGTGTGACAACCAAATTTGAAACCTTAAGGATACATAAGAATGAGACAATTTTTGAGTTTTATGTCAAACTTTATGATTTAACCAATCAGATCTTCACCCTTGAAGATGAGTATTTTAATTCGAAGCTTACGAGGAAGGTTCTTTATTCATTTCCTGAAAGATTCAACATCAAAGTTACAACTATCAAGGAAGCCAAAAACATTGATACTATGTGTATTGATGAGTTGATTAGATCTATTCAAAACTTTGAGATAAATTTGGATGAAACAAAAAGAAACAAGGGTAAAGGAGAAAAGGGTATTACATTATAAGTGAATATATCAATGCCTACTGATTATAGCACTGCTATAGAAGAGCTGGAGGAATAGATAGCTTTGTCAACTTAAAACTTCAACATGGCTTTCAAAAGTCCATCTAGAAGTCAGAGGTTTGAAAAGTTCAAGAATTCTCAACAAGGAAGATATAAAGGAGTTTTCATCAATGAAGAAGTTGTTTAAGTTAAGCAGAAAGGAATCCAGTTCCATGAATGCCATGGTTTTGGCACGTCTAGGCAAAGTGTGCAAACACCGTGAAAAAGAACAAGATGTCATTCTGAGTCACTTGGAGTGATTAGAACTCCACTAATTGTTCAAAGTTTGATAAAGAATACCTAAGAAACTATATCGCTTTTACTTTCGAGATGAACATGACTGGGTCTTAGAGTGACACTATTGAAGCCTCTAAAGAAGAATCAAATGTTAAGTTCTTAAGGACTTATAAGACTATGCGTGTCAAGTGGCAAATGGTATGTAATGTAGAATCTATATTGGTGGTTGAAAATAATGGATTGATTAAGAAAATCTAAAGCTAACAAGAGGAAGAAAAGGAGTCTCAACTTACTATTGAAATAGAAAATCTTGAGAAAACTCAAAAAGAGCTTGAGTCAACGAAGCAAATGCTTCAAAAGTTCAATGTTAGCAGTGGAAAACTTGATGAAATTCTAGCTGCAAGAAGATAAAGCCCTTGAAAAGAAAGATTGGAGTATGTAGAAGAAAAAGGTAAAGTTGTTGCTAAAGGTCCCGCTATCTTTGTCAAAGTTGCAAATGATTATGACGGTGAAATGTCAAAACAATCCACTATGATCAAGGTTAATTAATAGGTGTATATCAAATACAATATTATTTTTTATTATTGTATAGCACTATGTCACATTTGAATTAGGTGCTTCATGATTTAAGATGGAATGTAACACCCTATACCTAACCCAGTAGACGGGTCCAGATATAAAGTGTCACCTCAACTCTAAAACAAAAAAAACAAACAAATTTCAACTAAATTATAAAACTAACATAATAAAAACTCAACCAATTATGCTTTCATAATCACATATAACTTAGTTCGCATATCATTAGAAACAACTTAACATATTTGACTGATTAATTCGCCAAACTGAAACGTTACAGTTATAAATTCTTAACTTAAGTTATTAACATGCAAACTTATGAAAAGATTAACAATAATGGTTTTGCTACATTTATATGATTACTCATCAAGGAATTGAATATATTAAGTTCATAAATAGTTATATAAATTTACACCTTGAGGGTCGACCTCTAGGTTGCCCCACTATATGCATGTCACGGATAAGAACTCAAGTTCGCTCAAGCTTAAATGAGTTCGGGCTTGATCCCTTTTTAGCTCCTTATAAAGATCATCATAATTGGAAAACATAACAAAAACTAAGCAAGTTTAAATGAACTTAGTGAGTAGTAATATAACGCACCACTTATAATTTATAAAATAGAACTCAATGGGTCTGATCTCCTATTTGATGTTGGTTGCATAAGTAGTGTAACAACTTGTTTTCAGTGAAATTAGAATAGTGGCTTCGGGACCACAAATCCGAGTCAGAAAGAAAAATTATTTTAAATTTTTTGCATGGTCTGCATTATGATAGGAATAACGTATGAAAATTTCGTTAGGAAAAATTTTACCGATTTCATATTTAATTGATAAAAGGACCAAATCGCATAAAATGCAAAAGTTGTGTTCTAGTAGCTATAGGTAGCAAATAGCTATGGAATTCAAAATTTGAGGTCCTTATATGGAAATTAGACCATTAAATGGAGTTAGTAGATATTTATGATGATTCATCCATGGAAATTTAGGGAAAGAAAAGGACTAAATTGGAAATATGAATTAATAAAAGATGATATTTTAATTAATTAGAAAATATCATCATTTTATATCATCTTCCCCAAATATTTCTATGGAAACCATAGCTAAGAGAGAGAAATTCAAGCAAGCTTAATTGGTTCCAGAATGATCAAATTAGGAGTTAGATCGAGGAAAAGAAAAAGTGTCGGATTAGTAGATTTTCATACACGAGCAAGTGTTGAGGTAAGTTCGTGTAACTAAATTATGTCTACTTTCATTTTTGAATTGAATATTATATGTGAATTATGAATTTGTTATGTTTATAAAAATATTTATATCTGACATGCCTGAAAAATGTTAAGTCTCATTTGAATAAATGAAATTAAATGGATACAAGTTTCCCGATTGGTTGTGATCTAGCATATGTTGTAAACACCCCATAGCTCAAAAGAGCATCCTGTTATTAGCCCTCTCGAGCTTTCCGTATATGGTTCTTGCAAGCTTCCTGTTATAGCTCTTCGGAGCATCCTGATAGGTTGTGATCCTACATGTGTTGTGGACACACCTTAGCTCTTATGAGCATCCCGATATATGGCTCTTCATGAGCTTCCCGATTAAAGGCTCTTTGTGAGCGTCCTGATATGGCTCGCTTGAAATTCCCGATATATGGCTATCCGGAGCTCCTGATTAAAGGTTCTTTGTAAGCTTCCTGATTAAAAGTTTTTATGAACTTCCTGATTTTGACTCTTATGAGCTTCCTGTTATAGCCCAGTTAAGCTTCCCATTACATGGCTCACATTAGCTTCTCGTTATATGGCTCGAGAGAGTGCTTCCTATTTAAGTGTTGTCATGAACACTCCTGAATATGAATTGACGGATGATAGATTCGTACACTTTGTGTGTACTACCTGATGTCCATTGATATTTCATAAGGTTCAATAGGCAAAGTTTCGATACAAGTTAAGATAAGGTTTGAATAAATCAATAATTGTATCTACCTAAAAAAACATGGAAATGTTTATACGATGAGCTCACCTTTATTACTTGAAAAGTACTTAGAATTCATGACTAACTTGCTTGATTGAGTGTATGTGTTTAGGCAATTGGCTAATTTACTTTGGATGTTTGTTATTTGTATGATTACTTTAAATGAACATGATTGGTAAGTTAAATCCCTGTTATATGAACTTACTAAGCATTAAAGGCTTACTTGGCTTTCTTTTCTCTGTTTTATAGTGCTCGAAAGCTCATAAAGGTTGGGAATCGGTCGGAGCATCATTACACTATGTCAATATAAGTATATTTGGAATGGTATATTAGGTATAATGGCTAGTGATGAAAGGTATATTCAGCTCACTTTGGAATAATTAGAAAACTACTATTGGTATAATGGCAAGTATAGGCTATGTTAAGCCAAATGATGAAAAGTTTTGGTTGTAATTAGCCATCAGAATGGCTAGTAATGATGTGTTTGATGTTTATATGCATGAGGTTATACTATGTCAATATAAGGATATTTAAATAAGTAATTGATCAAAAAGGGTAAAATGGATACTTGAATAAATGTGATAACATGTCATACAAAAAGCTTGATTAATGTCTTGAATTGGTTGGTGAATGTGCTTAAATGTTGTTGTAGGTGGAAGACAAAATGGGTGGGAAAAATGGCCTTGAAAATAGCCCATTTTCGTCCACATGGGCAGAGACACGAGCGCGCGTCTCAGCCATGTGTAACACACGGCCATGCATACGGGCGTGTGGTTTTACCGTGTATCCCCTACACCTAATTTTCAAAAATTAAATTGTCCTCACGGCCTAGCACACGAGCGTGTGGGTGGCCGTGTGACCCAAGTCAAAGAGTTACACAGGTATGAACACGGGCTGGGACATGGCCGTGTCCATCACATCGAATGCTCACACGGCCTAAGACATGGGTGTGTCACTTGGCCGTGTGAGCCACACGGCCTGGTCACACAGGTGTGTGTCCCCTGCACCTAAGAAAAATTTTGAAATTTGGTGAAAAATTCTCTGAGTTCTCGATTTGGTCCCAACTTGTTTCTATTGCATAAGTTGGCCCTCGAGGGTCCATTTAAGGGACAATATGATTGATTATGTATGATGTCGGATATGAATAGTAAATGATACAATTTAATTATGTTTAATCTGTAAACTCCGTAATGCTCCATAACCCTATTTCGACGACGGATATGGGCTAAGGGTGTTACAAGTATAGTTCACACATTCCTCCTGGCGTACTTTTGTCCTCCCTTACATTGGCTCATTTTGAAAATTTTTACACTTTCGACATTCGTACAATCCTCTATTTCAATTGTCGTGCTATAGCCTACAATGCGAAATGGTTTTGCTTACCCACTTGCTCCGGTTTCATACAAGATGAATCATTACATCTTTTACCAGTAAAACATATGCGTATTCTTTTAGAAATTGTTATCATTGCAGATTAACATACGGTAGATTAATTCCAAAAATCTCATGCATGGAGATTCACACTTGAAGAATTTCTTTTACATATGGAGTTACACTTAAAGTCTTATATACACGGATTTGAGCTTGGCTAACACATACCTGCAAACATTACTTACGAACCTTTATAAACATAATCATTATCGTAGATTCATACATACGGGTTCTTACTTTTGAACTCCATCTTAAATAATAGTTGTTGCCAAACTCTTTTTTGGCGAATAGTCACTACGGATTCTCGACTTAAAGATAGTCCTTGGCGGACTCTTACGTGAAAAATATCCTTGCGATTTTGGTTTGATATAACTAGTTCATACAAACTCTCGTAGCTTAAACTTAAGAATAAGCCCATGCAGTCTCTTTCTTGGATAATAGTCAATGTTGATTGTTATGAAGGATGGTTTTATTGATATCTTAATGTTGATATCTATCATTCGTAATAACATCCCTCCATACTCCATATATCATTCATATTTATGACTGACATATAATAAGCATTCAACTGATCATACTGATAATAACACAATACAGATCATGCCAAACATATAACCTATTGTATCTTTTCAATGGTAACTTCTTTAATATTTATTTTACCAGTGAAAGTTTATCAAAAACAAATAAGTAAAACATACAATCAAACATGCATCTATAAATCATTACTTTGCATACTTCAACCAACAACAAACAACCCACAATAGTTCAACTTATCATTAACAAAACATGAAGTTAAACACAACACAATAGCACAATACTCATATATATATACTAACCATAGAGAGTTTGAGTTTAGAAACTCACCAGCAAAATACCTAAAAGCTAGTACTGATTACACCTGCTTAGACTTTCGTATCACCTGAGCCTCCTCCTTCTCAGTTTAGTAAATCCTCAACCACTTAAGTTGATACATTATTTTCTCCCCAAAATAATGTATATAGACTAACCACAATAGCACAATACTCATATATATATACTAACCATAAAGAGTTTGAGTTTAGAAACTCACCAGCAAAATACCTAAAAGCTAGTACTGATTACACCTGCTTAGACTTTCGTATCACCTGAGCCTCCTCCTTCTCAGTTTAGTAAATCCTCAATCACTTAAGCTGATACATTATTTTCTCCCCTTATGCAGATCACTTCATAACTTTTCTCTATTACAGAACAAACCAGAGAAGAAGATGGAAGAAAGAAAATGAATACCAAAATGAAAGAATCCTCCCATATATAATCTTTCCACTACCATTTCCCTTAATCCCAAGTTGGTTAGTACTATTAATACCCTTAATCATAATGTTTCCCACTAAAAGAAAACTCTTGGTTCAAATGTAACGAAACTAAACTTGAATTTCTAACTATTTTCTAATCAGTCCGCAAGATTCTCATAATCATAGTAGAGCCTGCATAACAGAAAATTTATCTAATCTAATACTTAAAATTTTCGTTATACCAAACCTTTAACATTACCGGGTGTGATATGGAAGTAGGCAATGCTAGCATCAGTGTCCACTGGTTCCAGATCTACACCGAATAAGAAGCAAAATCTTGTTTGGAGAAACAAGGATATTTTTTTTTTACTTTTTGCTCATCTAACCTTGAATACTACTATAGATCATGTTTGGTATTTTGACAGTGGGTGTTCTTACTACATGATTGGTAATGCTAATTGTTTATCTTATTTTGATGAAAAATGTAACACCCCTAACCCGTGTCCATCACCAGATTGGAGTTACAAGGCATTACCGAACATATCACAGTTCATACAGATATTCATTACATTTCTCAACTCAAAATTTTATCATATCAAAGCTCAAAACTTAATCAAATATCAAATTTTTAAAAATAACCATAACATTCAAAAGCATTGCATAGTTAAAACATAATTCGACATCTATCTAAACATATCATATAAAGAACATATAACCAAACTACTATTCCCTTAGTCGTATATTTAATTTATTATTATAAATATATATAAACTCTTGCACATATACAATTTAAACTTCAAACAAACCAAACTTTACTATTAAAACTTTCATTTATTCATTTATACGGCATTGGTAATATAAAACATAACCAAACATACTTTATTTACTATAATATCATGCATATTTTCTAATGTCTAAACCATATCTACACATAATTACCGAATCAATATTAACTTATTCCATTAATTGACCACACGGTATACTAGTTATACATACACATATAATCTTTTAAAAAGTATCATTTCAATGACCAATTATATTTCTTTTCTTGACACAAGTTCTTATGTAAATAATCATATTGATTTGAACCATTTGAGCACAAATTACACTAAAATGACACTAAATTCGCATTCTTTAAATCCATTCACATAACAAATACAATCAATTCCAAATTTAACAACCGCACCTATTCAACTAATCATTCAAGCATAACATTTATGAATACATTACTAATACAAACCCATTTAATATAACCTATACACATTCAGACTTATAAACATCCAATCCATACACATTTGGACATATAAATAACTTCTAACCTTTAAATACATAGCTCATTTTATAAGACCTAACTAAGCTCATTTAAATACTAAATCCATATATATCATCAAAACATTTACCACAATATTATCTAACATAACAATCATATACCGCATATTTAAGCCATGGTCAAATGATAAAACCAAACACATTAACCATTTAAACAAGAAATCATATAACCGAACCTAAACAAAGTAATCAAGCCATTTTTGCATGGCTTTATATATATACATGCCCAAAAATCAAACATTTCAACTATGTTATACATGCCATATGCCCAAAATCAACTTAGTAAAATACTGAAAGAAACAGTCGATAGTGTGATAGGCTTTGTTTACGATCTCCGAGTAACGTGACTCCAAAATCTATAAAACATATGTAAACAAAAGCACACACACAATAAGCTATTTAAGCTTAGAAAGTCTTAAGCAAAAACATATATAACAACAATTACATATTAACATTTTGTTAACAAGGCCGAATTTGCATAATATCAAATACAAATTATCATTTACTAATAGATCACATTTTAACCTCACATACATATACCATATGGCCGAATATAGTCAATCATATACATATATATATTCACATTTATTATTACAAACATATCAATAGGCCAAATCACTTATAGGTTCAAATATGCTAACACAAAATCCATATTCACAGAACTTTATATCATTTAACTAGCACATACCTGACCTTTAATTTGATTTCACATTCAGTCTTTTACTTCACATTGCTCGTTGAACCATTCAGAATTAAAAAGGATACGCGGATAGTCAGAAAGCTCATACAATGCCAACGTCCCAGACGTGGTCTTACACGTAATTACATATCGATGCCACTGTCCCAGACAGGGTCTTACACATAAATCACAAATCGATGCCAACGTCCCAGACATGGTCTTACACGATAACACACAATGGAATCCTATGTCATGACATATGTATCCTAACTATTCCTAAGGTTCTTACGGGACTTTCAGACATCGTATCTCGATCGAATCGAACTCGAAAACATTGCTTCCAAGCATAAAGTAATTCGGCCAACACTTATATAATGAAGAATTAAATTCAACCTATATATAATTCACATATAATCAAATTTAACAACATTTAAAATGCTTATAAACTAACCTCAGATTTCGACGGACAGAAATAAATGACTATCCGATTATTTTTGTTTTTTCCCGATCCAAATCCGTTTTCTTTGGTTCTTGATCTAAATATATTCAAATTAAACTCATTTAAGC